>NC_083315.2:108765304-108921027 GCF_963455315.2 Globicephala melas | reverse complement strand
CCTGGCTTTGAGAATTAGAATAATTATGTCACCAAACCTACCGTTGATTTTCAGATAGACATCTCAATAATTTTGTAAAAGTAAAAACCTTTCTGAAAGCACACTGATAATTTTTATGGCAGAAATAATACATAGGGATGAATACATAGGGTGATTCGATAGGTGAGAACATTTGAGATATTTTACTTGAACTGAATTTAGATGTGTTTCTGAGCTTAGTCTTTGATTATAAATTTTCATGTTGGAGGGTTTTGACTGTGTGAGAAGTTCTGAAATCTGATGTTTTTGGAGGAGGGGGTTGAGAATTCACAAAATAATGAAAATCATGTGCTGTTATTAAAGTAGATTATAGTAATAGTATAAAATCATAAACAGTGATAAATTTAAGACCTTAAAATTCTCTACGTTTTATTCTAAGGCTCACAGCTGTTTCTTACCTCCCAGGCCATTCATTGTTTGTGACCAGATCACATATCCTTAACCAAATACACATTAAAAGATTTCTGTTCACAAATTAAACCCGAATTGAATTTAGCACATAAAGCTCTTCAGTTATCTACTGGGTGTTTTCAATTTTTTCTTCTTACAGTATTTTTATAACCAGCAAGAATAAGTTAATATCTGTATTTACAGCAAAAAAAAAAAGTTAGATATGGCAGTGGCAGTGTCATTCACAATGTTACAGAAACTTGTTTTCCTCTGTTACAGTGCCATTGTTTCATTTTGAGCAAGAAACTGAATAATCTTAACACATATCATGGAATCAAAGATTTACAGGATTATATATTCTAGATCTCTTATTTTAGGAATTATCTTTGCCATGATCTGAATGAATTAGATATTTTAACTAATTAAATTCTAAAATTAATCTCTGTTTATTTCAGACTTGTTTTGCTGGGAATTTACTATAAATCAATGTTTTCTAGCACTGACGTTTATGACATCTTTCAATATCCACTTTTTTTCTCTCCCTCCACATGGTTAAGAAATTATTATGACTTTGACATGACATCTATGCAGTCATTTTGTAGTATATGCAGTTGGGGAAGACATACAGAAATAATATATTTTCCCTTGCAAGATCTCAAAATCACATATTTAGTTTGCAGTGCACGTGAGCACGCACACACACACACACACACACACACACACACACACACACACACACACACACACACACACACACACACACACACACACACACACTGCATTTCTTTTAGCTCCATGAGCACATTTTGAATATATTTGCTCTGCAACATTTTCCCATTCCCAAGAATGGTGTTTCACGAACTGACTTTATCACCTATACAAGAGAATTGTACAAAGGTTCTCACTAAGAAACCAAATAAATGTATAGTCAAATTAATGAATAATTATATTCTTAAGGACCAGTTCATATATACATTCTTTTCTTTATTGTGACCGCATTTTTTTCCTATATCTCTATTTATCTACATTTCTTCAAATATGACACTTGAATAGCCTTCTACAACTAAAATCTATTTGGAAAGCTGAAGTGTGGAGGAAGGTAATTTGGGGATGAAAGCTTGGTACTGTTAACGATGTGATTCTCTGGCTCCAGAGATCTTTGGGATTTTCAAAATGGTAAATTTCTGATGCTCCACTTCAAAGATTTGAGGCTTGAATTCTTTGCTACATCTAAGAAAAGGAAGCCAGTGTACAATAGCCTGAGCAGTCTGGAGCAGAAGGTCACCCAACATTATATGTTCTTGTTTGGGATGAAAACATGGAAAGGAAATCCTCCCAAGCAATGTTAAGTTGTCTGCTCTCTCCTTGGTGTGTGTGTGTGCACAACTTCTTTAACATTAAGCTGGTTCAAGCACAGGTACTGAAAAAGAAAGACATCTTTTAAGATGAAATGGGATCTGGAAATATTTTGTAGATACCCTAAGACAGATCGGGGAAAATCTGTATCAAATAGTGGGAACTTCTAAGCTTAAAAATGATGGCACAGAATGAAAATCATTTTTTTTTCCTAAAACTAAGGCAATGGTTCAGTTGAAATGTAATGTAATTTTCATAATTATTTAAGTGCAAAAGCACATAATTGGAAGGTTCATTCATGGTCTTTCAAGTGGCAATGTTGGACAATGGAAAAACCAAGACGATATTTCTCTGGTTTTTCAGTATGATGCCATATAAATTTGAGCAAGTCATTTCACTGTTCAGGGCTTACACGGGTACAAAGCAAACAAGATTCAAGCACTGGTAGTATAGGAAGGAATGCGTGATTTTTTTAGATTATTTCTGATACCTGAAGTTTCTATTGTTGTCTGAGCTCTTATGCTATAAAGAATATATTTACTACAATAGTTTCATATACTCATTTGTTCATTCAAAGATATTTACTGAGTATTGACTAAAGGGCATGACCATACTTGCTATCAGTTATTCAGAGACCACTAAGACAAAGTTCCAAACCTTCACAGTACTCGTAGTCTGATGAATGAAGCAATAAACCAAAATTAACAGCACAGTATAACAAGGGATATGATAAATGCATGGCAGTGCTCCTTTGGGAAGTCAGAGGAGGCACTCCTAACTTTGCCTCAGAGAGAGAAGAAAACTACTTAGAGGAGGAGAACACTGAACTAGATTGATGGTGAAAATAGAACTTCTTGCTGATAGACCAAAGATTGCACAGGAGGGCCGAGTTAATTTGTGCTGTTCAGGAGACCCTTGGCTTTAAAGCGTTCTTTTTTTCTTGGCTTTAAAACTATACACTATTGTGAAGTCCTGCTACCACCAATTTGTTTTGATACTAGGTTTTCTTTCTTGTCTTCTCTTCTATTACATAGGAAGGAAAGGAGAAAACAGTAACTACTAAATATAAATGTGTGATTAATTTCATGACTACTTCCTACCCATTCATTACCTCTATTTTTTGAGTGGTGTGTGTGTGTACACATGAAAAAGTAAACATGAATAAAGGTTATTATGAGAATTTTATGATATCTTTTGAGATAACAAGAGTGATGTTGGTGTAACAAACCCAAACAGGGAAACCTACACTCAAATGGTTTTAAATATTTGAGAGGATTCTAGGGCTTTCCAAGAACAGCTGAATATACAGACTTTTTTTTTTTCTTTTACTTTCCATTATACAGTGTGTCAGAAGGATTCTCTTTTTAGCAGGTGTGAACAAGGAACAGGTAGCAGGAGAGGTTGGTACATAGAAAGTATTTGAAACAAAATCAGAATGTAATGAGCTAGGCCAGTGATTCTCAAAGTATAATGCGCAACAACCTGGAACAACCTGGAGAAGAACAACCTGGAGAACTAGTTTAAAAACTGTAGTAGGCCTGGGGCTGGGCTGATGAATTTTCATGTTTTACAAACCCACAGATGACGCTGATGCTACTGGTTGAGGATCACACTTTGAGAACAGCTAATGTAGACCAGTGCTTCTCAGATTTAATCTGCATATGAATTACCTGGGGATCTTGTTAAATTGAAGATACTGATTTAGTAGGCCTGGGGTGGGCGGGAGAATTTGCATTTTGAACAAACTCACCGCTTGGTCTGTAGACGGCACTGTTAAGAAGCAAGGCCTTAGATGATTTCCTGCCTTCAGAGTCCAAGTCATATGACATGGCTTGGTGATTTTCAGAAAATAATAGGATCAAGAAATGATTTCAAGTTTATTTCCAGACCAAATAAGATTGTCTCCTTACCAACAAAGGCTAATAGAGAATTAATGTTAGTTCTTGTTTATTGTGTGAGTAAATATTACAACCCTACTGAGAGAAACATTTACCAAGCTTCTGTTCCCTGTTTAAAATGCCTGCCCTAGTTACTGTGAAAGATTAGGTCAAACGCAGGTTTCTTCTTTTAAGTAGCTTCTATCGCTACCTTGAAACCTTAGAAATTAAATGTTACCCTGAATGGCCGTGTATTAAATGCATTATATTTCTCTGATTCTGATAATTTGTTAAGTACAGAAGGTAAAAAAGAATTGGTCTAACATTTCTCCCCCGCAAAAAAAAAAAAAAAAAACACCTTAGAAATAGCACATTATTCATGTTGTGTTATCTAACCTCCCCCTGCCCCTGTTTAAAATTTTTATTTTGTTAGACAAGTTCTGTTCATATAAAGGAAAAGGTTGAACTAAATTTAGTGAAAGGAATTGGCAAATAGGCTTAATTTTGATCAGGTAACAGTCCCTGGTGGATTATACGGGTCCAGGTATGAAGGAGCCTTACTGAGAAATGTGCTGGCTGTTTTCAACCTACATTTTCTTGGTAATTGATAATTCTCCATTCCCTCTGTTCCGTGTAGACCTTTTAAAAAACAGAGAAATGAAATAAAGGTGATGGTATTTGAAGTAGAAATTTCTAATAGAACATTCAAATAAAAATACAAGGAATGGGGGCTTCCCTGGTGGCGCAGTGGTTGGGGGTCCGCCTGCCGATGCAGGGGACGCGGGTTTGTGCCCCGGTCCAGGAGGATCCCACATGCCGCGGAGCGGCTGGGCCCGTGAGCCATGGCCGCTGAGCCTGCGCGTCCGGAGCCTGTGCTTCGCAACGGGAGAGGCCACAGCAGTGAGCGGCCCGCGTACCGCAAAAAAAAAAAAAAAAAAAAGACAAAGAATGGGATCTGTAGTACTTACTTTGGCCAACTTTGGATGATTTTAAGGACAGTGGGATGCATACATTTCTGTTCTTCTTATGCCCCTCCCATTCACAAATTTTCAAGTGAAATGATACTGTTAAATTCAGTGACTCAACATGGTTTTTATATAGTTAACAGTAAATTTCTCAATTCTCAGTTTGTTTATTTTCTTGGTGAACTGGATCAAATATGGACAACTGATCATGTTACTACAAATACCTAAGCCCTCAGCCAAATAAATACAAAAATATTAAAAATATTAATATAATTTTAACATTTCTTTTGCCTGGCGTGTGTGACTTTTTTTTTTTTTTTTTTCTGGTACGCGGGCCTCTCACTGTTGTGGCCTCTCCCGTTGCGGAGCACAGGCTCCGGACGCGCAGGCTCAGCGGCCATGGCTCACGGGCCCAGCCGCTCCGCGGCATGTGGGATCTTCCCGGACCGGGGCACAAACCCGTGTCCCCTGCATCGGCAGGCGGACGCTCAACCACTGTGCCACCAGGGAGGCCCCATGACTTTTAATATTATCATTTCTGAGGATAAATGATTATATTTCCAGTAATAATTTATGATTAAGTGCTTTTGTCATTTCTACTCCATCCCATTTCTCAAGGATGTTAATTTCTAATGCACTTACCAAATTGGACTACTTCAAGCAAAAATCTTATTTGCAGGATTTTGACTTTCTTAACACATCATACTTGAATCTTTTGTTCATTATCTAAAGGAAGTTGCGAGCAATATGGTTTTAAAATGTAGATGTTTGGGCTGGAAGAGCAGTGCTTCTTAACCTTTTTGGAAATTCAACCCTTTTTAAAAGCGTGGCTCCTATTCACAGAAAATGCTCATGAAGCACATTCAAGAAAATTTTGCGTACAACTTAGTGCATATTCATTGACCTTTTGAAGGAAGATTAACAACTCTGATCTTGATAATTGAGGTGAAGTTAACCAAAATGCCATCTTTTTTTCTTCTTTTCTTACATAGATATTGAAACCAGATGGATCAATAGACTGTTTTTCTAAAAACATCATTTTGTTTTTATGGTGTAAACCTTGTCTTACAAATAAGCCTTTATCCTGATTTGTAACATAGAAGCAAGTGGACATCTGGCTTCTGTGGAAAATATGATTCACTCATTTGCATTTTAAAATTCCATTCATTCCATTTTTAAATTGTTCACTTGTCCTCTTTGCTCTTTCTAAAAGCAACACTTCTCAACTCTCTTCAATTTCAAATACCCACAGAGTTTATGTTATTTATAATTTAGAATGTTATCCCTTTAACATTTTTAAATGAAAATCAGTATTCAAGGTCCACAGTATGAGGAAACACACAATATCTAGGTAAGTGAGAAGTCATTTGAAAACCAACAAGGAACTTGGGTGTCAAAAATCAATTTATTCCTATTCCTTTATATCGGTCTTGAATGACTTTGAAATAACTTTTCAAATGAAAAAAATTCAGGATCAAAATACTAATAAATAGTTTATTCTTCATGTCAGTTATAATAGCTCTTCAAAAAATATTTTGCTATGTAAAGCTGTTTCTATCACTAATGAGATGTTGTAAAAACAATTCTGAGATGAAAGACTATAGTGCTGTTTGGTTGCTCATGAATATTATTTGCAGCAGTAGTTTTTATGAGTAAAGACTGAAAGTATAAGAACTTGAAACCTGGAAGATTTCTTCATTCTTAGTCCTAGTCCTTTCTCTTTATAGTGGCAAATCCAGAATCTAATCATTTTCACAAAATTGAACTCTCATGATAACCAAGAGCAGAATAATTTGATGTTCCATTCCAATTTTAGGTAAGACTTCTCATGAGCATTTTATTCCTCATCTTAAAATAATAGGCCTGTGTGGAATGCTAATATTTCCAAAGGATAGTTCTGAATATATAGTTAAATTTAATCTCTTTTAATATTTCCTTATAACCAACTAGTTATATCCTGGAAAATTCTGAGTGTGTGTGTGTGTGTGTGTGTGTGTACATAGAAAGATTTTCCTTCAGTTGAGTGGAATAGCTGATAGGTCTAAAACTAGATGCGAGAAATAGGGATAACAATGATAGGCAAAAGTCAAAGGAGGACAGAAATCAGTTCATCGTCTTCAACTGAATTTTGGACCTGATTCTCAAAGTATGACAGAAGATATTGCTTTTCCAAGAATATAATCACATGAGGTTTAAAGAGGTTTACTTAGGGAACATATATCATGGACAGTAGAGAGTTACACATGGGAAACTGGAACCAAGAAGACCAGGTGGTAGAAGTTCACAAGCCCTGAGCTTGCATGCTCTCATAATTCATGTCTTACTACTGATGTTCTTTGCTAATATCTTACAATTTAGAAAATACCTGGAAGAACGAAATGGACTAGAAATTAGGAGAAGTGAATTTGCTTAAATTTTCCAACCTAGATTTCATGACAGCTATGATCTTGAACTAAATTACATTTCCATTCAGGGTTTGGTGTCTATAATTGGGGGCAATGAATGATCGTTTTAATGATTTGGTCTGTAGACCAAATGAGAGCCCCCTTCTTGAGGTCAAGGCATTATAAACTCTTTTGGGACTAGCTAGAGATTTTTAGAAGCTAGAATCATGTAGATCACTCCTAACCCTAACTACACGCTGGAGACATCAATTCCTAAAGTAACCTGAAGCAATCAGATAGACTAAAGTGATGTTAGTGAGGTAAGGCAGATTGGTCCCATCAGTCATTCCAGAAATGTCTTAACTCTTATTCTGAGCAGGATGAGATGTACTATCATCAGGACACCCACCCGATATTTTGAGGCATTGATAATACTTTCAAATACACACACTGCATGGATGGTTCAATATGGATATAATAATTCTTCAGTTCCTTTGGGAACAAGAAGCAGTCTACCTCTCTCTCCCACTGATGCAGCTGTCAGAATTCTGGGCCAGGGGTTACATCCTCTCTCTTTAAAGGAAACTTAGCTGCCCTTCTGGTGGGAGAGAGTAAAGCAGTCTAAGGTGTTGAATGCTGATTAGCACATCAGTCAGACTCTCTATCTGATGTAATTAAAGGAGCCTTGAAAAAATAGTTCTGAAGAGAAATGTGGACAGCTATCCAAAGCGTTTTGTCTGGAACAAATATTCATGGACTTTTCCATTGAAGGAGATGCTGAAAACTAGTCTCTGAAAATGACTAGAGGAGTCTGTGTTTGGTAGATTAGGTCAAAGGAGAAATTCGATGTTTGAGTTGGCAGGTCTCAAAACAAGTACTGAATCAATCAGTCCCCCTCTTTTAGGAAAAATCCAAATGGGTTTGGCTGTGTTTTTGGTTCATTCTGCCTCACCTGTGAGATGGAGTGGTAATATCACCCCCTACTCACTTCCTAAGTATGTAGCTAGGACCCAAAAAGATAATTACTTCTCAATATAATAACTTTTGAGATTTTAGGGGAAAAAAGTACAAGCACATAAAAATCTAAGACATAAACATTCTGTTGTGCTTTTTAGTGACTTTCATTTGGAGTTGTTATTGTAGAAGCATTTATAAGCTGAATTTCTTAACTTCCCTTTGCCATTAGTGAAATTGAAGACCCAAGTCTCCAGGATGTCAATATTATAAACCCAAAGCTATGGAACAATATTGGTATAGCAAGTCAGTAATGAACATGAAAAGACAAAGCTGAAACTTTTCTTCTGAAGCTTATTTTCATTACCATGTAATTTTTAAATATTCATTGAAGCCAAAAACATACTAAAATACACAACTGTAAGTGTACAAATTATTGAATATTTGAACAAAGTGAGCACATCCATGTAATCTTCAATGATTTCAAGGAAAAGAACATTATTACCATATGAGAAATTCACCTTTGTCCCATCTTGTTACTACCCGCCAAAAGAAATCACTATCTTTATTCCTATTACCTCCAATTAATTTTATGTTGTTGACTTTTATATAAGTAGTTACGTATGCTGTGTGTTTTGTTGTACCCATGCTATGGCACAGTGGTGGTGTAATTGCAGTTCATTTATTTTCATTGCTGTAGAGTATTTCATCACATGAATATACCAAAGTTCATTTATCCCTACTTTTGATGGACAAGAGTTGCTTCCAATTTTTGGCTTCTATTCATCTTGTATGTATTTTGGGCAAATAAGTATACTTTTCTACCTGGGGTTAAATAAATACCTGGGAATGGATATGCTGGGTTAAATATATACCTGGGAATGGAAACAAGGTATGTTCAGCTGTGGTAGATGTGACAAAACAATTTTCTGAAGTGGTTGTGCCATTTCATGCTTGCACCAGCAATGTCTGATGTTGCTTCATATCCTCACCAGGGTTTGATGGTATCATTCTATTTAATATCAGCCATTTTGGTGGGTATGTAGTGATATCTCATTGTAATTTTAATTTACACTCCTTTGGAAGCTAACAAAGTTTGGGCACTTTTCCTGTGTTTATTGGCTATTGTGAAGTATCTGTTGCCCATTTTTCCTTTGGATGGTTTGTCTTTTTTTTATGGTTTTGTAGTACTTGGTATAGTCTACATATGTCCTTTGTGAGATCAATGCTTTACAAACAACTTTTTCCAGTTTATAGTTTGCCTTTTTCACTTTCTTAATGGTGTCTTTGGATGAACATAATTTCTTAATTTTAATGTGGTCGTTTCCTTTATGGTTAGTGCATTTTGTTTCTTGTTATCTTTACCTACCCCCAAAGTGTGACAATATACTCCTATTTTGGAGGGAAGATTATTTTTTAACCTTTTATTTTTAGATCTATGAACCACCTGAATTGTGCGTCCAGTAGAGTAGGAATCACTTATAATTTTTTCCTTATATATATTTGGTTGGCCTAACACCATTTATTGAAAAGACAGTTCTTTCAATATTGCAGTGCAGTGTCACCTTTGTCATAAATCAGCTGACTATGTATATGTGTAGATCTGTCTTTTGATTCTCCTTTAGTTTCCTTATGCACTATACTGTCTAAATTACTATACTTTGTACTAAGTCTTGATTTCTAGTAATGTATAGCCTTTGATTTTGTTCTTTTTCAAGATGATCTTGGCTATTCTTATCCTTTTGCATTTAAAATTATCTTGCTGATATCCACATTTAAAATATCTGGTAGAATTTTGATTGGGAATGCATTGAATCTATATATCATTTTGGGGAGAAATGCTATGTTTTCAACATTGTATTCTGTTCATAAAAATGGTAAATCCTTTCATCTATAGTTTTTATAGCCTTATTTAATTTCTCTCAATAATGTTTTATAGATCTATGGTACAGGTATTATACATACTAAAATTATTTTCTTTGGTGTTTGCTTTTTTGGGATACTATTGCAAATTGTATGTATATTTTTAAAATTTCATTTTCTAATTCTTAATGGTATATAGAAATATAATTTATTGTTTTTTTATATTGACCATTTATCCAGTTTCTTTGCTAAACTCTTTTACAAATCCTATTTTAAGCCTTTGGATAAAAGCCTTTGGATTTTATAAATATACAGTTATATCACTGGCAAATAATGTCATATTCCTCTCTCTTTTTTCTTTCTTTCAAATCCTTATATCTCTTATTTCTTTTACTTGCTTATTACTCTGACTAGTTGTTGAACAGAAGAGTGCTAATGGACATCTTTGTTTCTTTTCCAGTCTCATGGGGGAAAGTTATTATGTTTCCCTATTACATATACTACTTGCTGTAGGTTTTATATAGATACGTATTAACAGATTAAGAAAGTTTAATTTATTCCTAAAAGTATATGGATTAATTTTCAAGCATCTTTATACTTTCTACTTATCTTTTTAAAAAATTGGTTTCTAATCTAATAGCAATGAGGTCAGAGAATACACCGTGATTTTAATTCTCTGAAATTTGTTTAACATATATCAATATAGATAAAGTGTGTTCTATTTTGGTATACATTTCATGTACACTTGAAAGAATGTATATTCTATCACACTTAAAGACAGTGTTCAATGTATAGTCTATCACATTTGAAGTCAGTTAGGTCAAGAGTGTTTATTTTCATGCTAAAATTTTCTATATCCTTACTGATATTTTATCTATTTGTTGTATTATTACTAAAAGAACTATGCTAAAATCTTGCGATATAATTTTTGATTTGTGAATTTTCCTTATATTTCTGTCAATTTTATTTTGCTTCATATATTCTGAAGCAATGTTATGAGATGTATATACATTTTAAATTGCTGTTTTCCTGATGTGTTAACTCTTTTATCATTAGAAAATGCCCCTGTTTTATATGACTTTCCTTTTCTCCCTTTCCTCATTTTCCACTGATCAAATGTTTTTAGCAATGCATGTCCCCCACATAAAACTCTGGCTTATTTGTTAATTATACTTCAGTAGTTTTTTTTTTATTGATTACCTTAGGGATTATAACTCAGATCCTTATTTTATGACCATTTATTTTAAATTTGTACTTTTATCTACTTTCCAGACAATGCGAGGTACATAGAACACTTCATGTCCATCTACCTACTTCTTGACTTTTGTATTATTGTTGTCACACATTTAATTCTAACTATATTTTAAACCACAAAATATATTATTTCTTTTTATGGATTTACTATTTTGATGTATAAACATATTTCATTCCTCTCTACATTTCTCTGCTTGCTTCTGGATTTCATTTTCATTCTGCTTAAAGAAATACTTTACTACTTTCTTTAGTATGAGTCTACTGCTATGAATAATCTTTGTTTTTTGTATTTCTTTCTTAGCTTCACTCTTTTGAAGGATATCTCATCTGGGTATAAAATTTTAATTTAATAGGTTCTTTTCTCCTTTCAGCACTTTAAAGATATTTCATTATCTTCTGGCTTTCATTGCTTTTTTTTCACTTCTTTGAAAGTAATGACTTTTTCATCCTTTGAGTACTCTTAAGATTAAACTCTATGTTTTTTTTTGCTTGCTTTATGCTGAAGAAACTCAGTGTGATTTTCCTTGCCTTGTAGAATTTTCTTTGTATTTACTTTCTTTGAGTTCATAAGACATCCTGGATTTGTCCTTGTCCTTTTTTTCCAGCATTGAAAAATTCCTGGTAACAATCTCTGTAATATTGTAGTTGCCCCATTGTGCCTCTGCTCTCTTTCAAGGACTCAAATTGCATGTATATTAGAACTATTTTTTTTAACCACAACCCACCTATATCTTCTGTATTTTTCATTCATTTTATTCTCCATGCTTTAGTCTGGATATTTTCTACTGACCTATCTTCCAGATCTGTAAACCCTTCTTGAGCTCTTTCCAAACTACAGTTAAGCCTATCTTTTGAAATCTGAATTTAAGTTGCTATAATTTTTAGATGTAGAATTTTTATTTGATTCTTTTTATATATTCCAGTTCTATGGTAGGATTATCTGGCTTGTTTAATTTCTTGAACATATTGATTAACTTATCTTTAATTTCATGTCTGGAAATTCTAATATTTGTGTCACCTATGGGTCTGTTTCTATTATTTACTTGTTCTTTTGACACTTTTTCTTCACTAGTACTGCACTTTTTTATTGAGTCCTAGACATTGTGTTTGATTGTAGAAACTGATTTCTGTTTCTTATTCCAAAGAGGATTTATCCCATCCTCTGGCAGGCAGCAAAAAGATAGAACATATCTAATTATGGACTGAGCTGACTGGAAGCTGATTTTCTGTAGGGCTTGGCCTTCCTCTTAATCATCCCTTTCCAAGGTACAGCTTTCCAGGTTTCCCAACTGAGACTCTTCCCAGGGCCGTGAGAATGCCAATACTCTGTCCTACTTTATATTTACTTTCTGCTTGGCTGCTGCTGCTTCTTTTTTTTTTTTTTGTAAGATTTTTTTATTTGATGTGGACCATTTTTAAAGCCTTTATTGAACTTTTTACAATATTGCTTCTGTTTTATGTTTTGGTTTTTTGGCTGAGAGCCATGTGGGATCTTAGCTCCCTGACCAGAGATTCAACCCACACCCCCTGCATTGAAAGGCAAAGTCTTAACCCCTGGACCACCAGGGAAGTCCCCTCTGCTTGGCTTCTTAGCCTAATCATCAATACAGCTTTATTGGTAACTCCTGTGAAGGTAAGAGATTCTTCTTTTTTGTGTAGTTTTAGGCCCCTCAAATTCCTACCTGCCATGATAGCACAAAACTCTGATTTTTGCCTTCTCGGTAGGTAGCAGCTGACCTTTACCTGCCTTCTCATCTTCTTTCCCTAAGCCAGGAATTGGTATATGCCATTACAGGAAAAGTGTTTAAAAAAAAAAAAATTGGGCTTGTCCTTGTAAGCTCCTTTTTCTCCAGAAGCTTGCCCCTCATATCCTGGCTGTCTCAGCAATTCTCTAATGCCTTCAAGCTTTTGTCTTTGTATGTTATCTAGCTTTTCCTAACTGTTCTCAGTAAGAGCTTTGATCTACACCAAGCTACTACATGGTATTTGGAAGTGAAAGTAATTTCTTTTTTTCCCCCCCAAAAATGATGAGATTAGCCAATATTGAGTGATATTTTACATATTAACAATTTGTTTTAAAGTAAATAATTCAAAAGTCTTTCTTCCTTTGTATTACAAAGAGCTCCAATAACTTTTTGAGTATTTTTGGAGTATGTATATTATGAATTTGATTTAGGTAACTTTCCATTATCAGTTAAAAATGTATTATATCTTTAGAAGCACAGTTATGTTTTGAGATATTAATAAACCAGAATTTTGGTATGTGGTACTTTAGTTATAAAGTGATAACAAAATAGGAGGAAAAACATCCCTCGGGGCATCACAATATTTGGTTCTTGGGGTACATGCTTATATAGGTGTTTTAAAATAGAGTCTCAATAATTAGACTGTCTTGGATGAAGTTCAAGAAGTCCATTTAGAATGAGATTTTAGAATCATAGCTTTCAATTAGTTAAGAAGTGATCTAAGCACTAATCTAAAATATTTCACAAATAGGGTGAACCTTGTCATCCCTTACTCAAGAGTCAGATGTTAGGAAAACCCTGTGTTACAGGAAATACTTTTGGAACTGCTATGCTCAGTACCTATTTCCTTTTGACATTGCACAATCATTGTATGCATAAAGGCCCATCTTATATACTCCATCAAAATCATGGATAGTCTTTCCTCTATACCTTAGTATCTTCATTCTAAGGGAGGATTAATTCCATGTTTTCCTCTCCATCCCATTCTCCTATGTAATTTTATCTGACCTGTATATCTCATCTTCTTAAAATGAAATTATTATTATCAAATATTTGTATTATCAAATACAAATTTATCAAATATTTGATCTGAGAAACTGATACATAATAAGATATATGTTTCAAGTGAAAGCTTTAAACACATCTGAATCAAAATATTTCATTATAACAACTCTTGAATAAAATAATCTTAATAGTGTTCTGTTATACATACATTTTCAAAGAAAAAAACCATTGCTTTTTTTTCTTCATTAAGTATTTGCATGAGTCTTTAAGTTACAGCTTTCTGGTTATAAATGTATAGATTTGAATAAGTTCTAAAGATTTTTTTCCCCCTCAAACCAATTCAAACCTGGAGGATACGGTATAACAACTGTCATCGTAATTAAGATAATCTTGTGCTTTGAAACTTTTGTTTTAACCAAGGTAGCATCTGGTTTTCTTTATTTTGACAATTGTAGTTACCCAGTTTCAGGATTTTTTACATTATAATTCAAATTAATGTTGCATAGTGTCTGCCAGTTTTCATGGTTTGCAAGTATAATACCCATTGGTTGTTTCTATTGGAAATTACAGATTTTTATTTTATATAATAAGTTTTTAGGAGGGATGTAATTTTTTAATCCATGAAAGAATGAATCCATTTTCATTCAGATATCTAAGTTATTTTATTGCCTCTGTTTTACAAAGATACATTTGTCTCAAGGGCATTCAAGTTTGCATTAGAAAACAAATAGCTTGGTATTGCCACTTGCCACAGTTTTGAAGATATGTTACATGATCCAGAAAACACACCATAAAAAGAAAAATGGAAATATTATTATATTGCTCATGGCCTACTTTACTGTCTTAATATTATCAAAAGCCCTATTTTCAGATTATTCCTTTTATGTAAATTATCAGCAAAAGACCAGTATATTGCTGTGGTTAGATTACTGTTCTCTTGTATATATCGTTAAACACCTTACTACTTAATTATGATCTCCAAATGGTGTTAATATAAAAATGTTGTGACTTCAAAACATTGAAAATCCTTGGTCTAGCTGTTATAACACCATGTCCACAAGATATAGCTATATGCCTGATTTATACTGCACTTATGTTTAAATTTAATGCCAACATTTTATTGCTAAGAAACATGTTAAATGAGGATGGAGATGCCATATTTATTGAAGGGCACATCTACATTGGCAGGTGTTTTCTGAATTAAACATTTGTTTCAGATAATATTTTATTCAGGAGCATCTTATCAGCCAAAATGTTTTCTCTCTTTTTTTCAAGTTTTGAAAATTCCAGTTTCCTTACCACATATCCTAAGCTGGAAATGTTTGGGAAGAAATATTCTTTTCCTTTGGTCCCAAATGCTTCAGAACTCTCATTTCCTTATTGAAAATCTTCTGTCCAGGGCTGGTATTCACACAGAATATTTCAGCTCTTTAGGCATTGAACTTTATTTTCCAAATGTTTTTCTTTAAAAATAGGCTTTTAGATTGGAGCTTCTCATTTGGAAATAGCTGAAAGTCTGTAAGTATACAGGTCAAAGTGGAGGGACTGGAAAAGCACCGTTTAGAATATGAGACTTGTCTAAGACAATTTTCAAAGTAATCTCAGAAAGATGAGTGATTGAGGTTCCCAAAGAAACTGCTGACAGTGTCTGAAATTAACACACTTAGTTCTAAATCTGTGCAATTTGACCTTAATTTTTTCCTGAACAAAAGTTACACTTTGCACTAATTTGCATTGCTGCTACTTTCATTTTAAATTGGAATTTTTTATCACCATCCGTCTGTAAGATACCTCCTGTTACTAATTTCTGATGTGGATTCCCTCATTAATATGAGCTCCACAACTGCATCGATTAAAAGTTATCTAATCATTTCTGGCTTATCCCATGTTGTATCATTCTGTTCCTGTATTTGATAGAGAGTGATTTAACTGACAATGTTAGTATATAAAGATAATGAATCAGATAGTAATATTGGAAGAGTAAAATTTTAATATATCTATTGATGTTTTATAGGATTTAAAATTTTAGGTGCAGTTTTCTTTTTTAGCCATTTTAGTAGAGTAGAAAACAAATTTTGTATTTTGTAGTCTTGTAAAGATATGTAAAGAGTGTTCAAATGAGAATTTAAATGGATTCCTAATTAAATATTATGCACATCTTTGTAAAACGATTTTCTTTCTTTTCTTTTTATGATTAATCATTTTGAAAGCTCTTAAGTGAAAGAAAATTCTGTTTCTGATAACAACCTTCACAAGTATGAAACCAATATAGAAAACATTGTCTTTAAGAGCATTTGAAAATCAAAAGGTTGAGTTACTGAGAGAGTAAGACACCTCTGGAATATACTGGCCACAGAAACTCCTAATGCTCTTAATTAGTTGTTTAGGTCAGGGGCAAAGAAACAAAACTTCTCAACAAAACATACAAGTGCAGTGAGCTGAGGATCCTTTTAAGAGCTAGATTTGATAGCTGTGTTAAAGCATCAATAGACATGTGAAGAATTAGGGGTAGGGGATTAAGAGGTACAAACTATTCTGTACAAAATAAGCTACAAGGATATGTTGTACAACATGGGGAATATAGCCAATTTTTATAGTTACTATAAATGGAGTACTACCTTTAAAAATTGTGACTCACTATATTGTACACCTATAAATTATATAATATTGTACATCAGCTCTACTTCAATTAGAAAAGAAGAATTCTCTTTATAATCTCAGACTTAACTCTACCTGAGTTGGCCAGTGCTGAGACTTGAGGCCACTTGGAAACTCTCAGCATCTGTTCCTTTATTTGCTGAAGAATTGAGCATCTCTGATTATTAAAATTCTACCTTTAATATCAATGAGAATTTACTGAAGGATTAAAGGACTCTTGCTGCCCTCTGGTTTCAATAATTATAATAAGCTCTCTGTAAGTTTGTGCATTTTAATATCTATCCTTCCCCTCTATACCTGGTCCTTAGTGCCTATTATTTGTGGGGCTGCTCTTTCCCAACCTGCCCAGTGTGTTAACCCCAAGGAGAAATATGCACTTTGATTAGTGCTTTCTTAAAACTATGCATCTGTTTTCTCTTCTGGAAAATAAGGATGACATTACCCATCATCCAGTGTGGTGAGACAATAGAGGAAATGATCTTTGTGAAGGTGCTCTGCCTAGTACCTTGTACATAGAAAGTGCTGTTTTGGCTCTTCTACCATCTATTCTCTTCTCTCTAAACCCCTCCCCACGTGATGAGAATTGCTGGTGCCCTGAGGAAAGGGAGCTTTTGGAGCTAGTGACTATTTAATGCTCATGCTATGGGGAGGACTGCCTTTCTCTGATAGATTCTTCCCTGGTGTACATTGGACCTTAAATTTCTCTAGCTTCTGTATAATTCTTGCTATTTGACTTAATTGAGACCTGAAGCCTCAACTATCAGAAGCTATAAACTATTTCTAACAGCACACCAAATGAAGAGAAGAATTTTAAAAATCAATAAAAAGTCTTAATGTAGGAACCATGATGACCACTGAGATTATCATAGAAGAATGAAAAGAACTCTTGCCTGTGTGGTCAAAGCTCTTTGCTCTTTCCTAATTTTGAGTCTGACATGCTAGTAGGCTGCTTTAACTTTTTATTATTCTATTATAATATCTGAGTGTTAAACTAGATCAGGTGCAAAGATTTTGTCCAGAACCCTAGTACAATGAGATACTCTAAGAAAACATACCTCAAATACATTTGAAAGCTGCTGTACTGTGCCCTGCCCCTCACACCCCCAATCTTGTAGAGTCACAAAATGGCATGGAGTGTCTGTGAGTTCCTAGAAAATGAAATTTTCTTAAGATTATCTAATCCAGTCTCCCCCACAAACTATTATTTCCTAAAATTCATTCTGGAAGACACTGGCCAGCTTCAGGGAGAAAGCTAAATTTAAGAACGTGGCAATCCTTATATCTTAACTAGCCATTGTTCTTATTGTAAGAGGAATACATGTCACCAAACCATCAAGTTTTCTATTCAATCTATTTTCCTAACAAAGGTGTAACTGTCGGGACTTTTTGGCTTATTTAGAATCACAACATGACATGAATGATCGTCTGCTGTTAAAAACAGCTCCAGAGGGCTTCCCTGGTGGCGCAGTGGTTGAGAGTCCGCCTGCCGATGCAGGGGACGCGGGTTCATGCCCCGGTCCGGGAAGATCCCACATGCCACAGAGCGGCTGGGCCCGTGAGCCATGGCCGCTGAGCCTGTGTGTCTGGAGCCTGTGCTCCGTAACGGGAGAGGCCACAGCAGTGAGAGGCCCGCGTACCGCAAAACAAACAAACAAACAAAAAATAAACAGCTCCAGAAGAGTGAAGGCAAACTGTCATCATAGAACACCTATTTCTTTTGACCTAATCCTAAAATGTGAGACACAGTATTACAAAAGGTTATTACTAATTTCCTCATTGTAACAAAGTTTTTTTTCCTCTTTGTGGATTAAATGCAATTTCTTATCAGCCAATATTATTAATTCAGCTCAATGCTAATAAACTCCTATCCCATGTCTTGCATTTGTAATGCATTGTGAAGGAATGCCCACTGTGTCTCTCCCACTTCTGTGGCTAGCTTGGGACACTTGGGATGGCAAACAGAAGTTCAGAAAGGGTAGGTGCTATACCCTTTCGCCCATGATGCATTGAAGAACCTGGGGGATAAATTCATGCTCTGGCTCATGGGTGGAGGCAGACTGACTGAAGGATTCTTGATCTTTCCCTGCCAAACACAGCACAGGCCCCTTTGCCCGCTCAGGGTCCTACTTCCTTACGTGACAAATGAGGTATAACTAAATCCCAGCATTTCTCAGGTCCTTTCACATTCTAATCATCCAAAGAACTCTTCAACTATTTAATAATTCCTTTTTATCATAATAGAGCCTTAGAGCATAATTTCGATCATGGTTAAGCATAGTTAAGTGAGGCAGAGTTAATTAATAGGCATTTCATATTTCATATGTCAAGTAGTTTTGTAGGTGAAGATGAGCCCTAGAATAGGTGTCATGGACATATTAGTGTGAGGGTGTACGTGTGCACCCATATTAGGAAGGAGAAAACAAGGACAGAGAAAAGTAAAAAAGTAAAAAGAAAATTTGGGAAAGAATGTGAAGGAAGGTGACTGTGGCTTGACCTAGCGTTCTTTAGAAGGAAAACTACAATTTATGTTTGTGACAGAAAGAGGTTATGCAAAGTGCTGAACTGAAGGAATGTGTAAAGTGTGCACAGTGATGGAAGGTGGGAGCTTGGTATTGAAAGTATCTGGTGGGGATGCAGTAATGGCTGGGGCATGTTTTCAGTCTAAGTGACAGATAAGTAGGTAAGTGTAGTTTTTGCTATTTCTGATCTGCAAGGATGAATGTGTGCCAACTATAGAAAAGGAGATTCAGGTTCAATTTTGAATTTCAAAATAAATACTGCATTATTCCACCAGAAAGCTTCAGTAAACAAAGAGTGCTTTATTCCTTTTTAAAAATTATTATTAAAGGCTTGACTTAAATATTAAACTTGACATTTTGATTAGCATGACTGTCAATATGTTCTCTGTCTTAAGGGTAATTAAGCATTATCTGAGAGCATATCCCGTTTTCAAGGGTAGCTTTTTGATCAATACCACAGAAACACTAAACATATAGGAGAAACATATATAATTTGTTGATATACAAGTCAGAAAATTACACTAATGGTTTTAATTTACATTCCACCCTAGCCTTCTATTTTACAGGCAGAAAATTTGTGCTTCCTTTAATTGCACAAGCAATTAGGCATTTACACTCTCAAAATTAAGAGATAACGGCTAATTGTGTATGCAATATCTGTGCCCACCAGTATCAGTGGCTACAAACAATCCTGCTACCAAAATGAAAGCCAGGGAGAAAAGCCGGTCCCGAGTCATTGCCCTTTTTGAAGCTTGGAAATATGCTTTGCTCATAACTTAAGTGGCTTTGAAAGTTCTATGTTTTTGACAGATGTAATAAGCATTAGCCTGCAGTGCTCTTTACGATCTGAAGTACAAATTATTCTCATTTAAATAAAGTGGAAATGGTGACAAATTCTGAACAATTTTGTTATGAGATATATTATATTTGAAAATTTTCTCTGGAGTATTTTAGACCAATCATGTTGGAAATTTAATATGAGTGCCTGATTTTTAAAGTTATATTTCCTGCTCTTAAAGCCCACCCAGAATTTGTCTCTAGTGATTTTATACCTCTTCAAATGACACCCAAATATTTACAGCCCCCAAAGCACCACAGGAGTTCCACTAAATATGATACATTCACAGAAATTGCTGTAGAAGTGAACAAAAGATGAGTCTGTGTCTTTCCACCTAAAATGTCTATTTCATTTGTATACCACTGAATTTACCTTGCTTTTTCCTCACTAAAATGTGTAAAATATGCTTTCTGTGTTCCTTGTCTGTCTTTCACAGTAAGTTTGGAAGAAAACAGTGTCCGTTTGCTACTGAATATTTTCATTCAGTGTCTCCAAATAAGAGATCAAGACTTTTTAAGACCCTTAACCCAAGTTGAACACCCTCTGTGCAGTAATCAAATTCAGCTATTTTTTAAAAATCATTAATAACAGCTGTGAAACACAAAAATCCATGAGGTTGAATTTTGCTGTAACCACATACTGAAAAATCCCTGCTTTTGCTAAATCTACTTAGAAGCCCATAAGAGTAGCTGAGCACAGCCAACTAACTCTTAATTCTACTTGACTCCCTCAGTGTGATATTCTAGCCATTATTTTTGTTGTTTTTCAAAAAATCTAACTACCCTTGCACTTATGTCATAAAAAATTCTGCCTTTTTTCCCTTTTTTAATATTTGTATTCAAGACAAACAACAGGAGGTTGAAATCAGGCCATTTAAAAGAAACATCTGCTGACATTTATTCATATGCTACATGTTCCACTTTCATCATTGAATGTAATGATAAACACACATTCCAGTCAATAATGGCAATTCCCAGCCAAGCTTTACAAATGGTCTCTTTAACACCTAAATTGACAGCTCGGGAGATTTTGAGATAGAAGCTAAATATGGTACATTTGGACACTGTTTGCCTAAGTCTAGGATGTCTTGAAGACTTTAATAAGCAGACATACATTATAAAATAGAAGAAAGTCTTGACTGTTCAGGTATTGGAGCAGTTGAGTTTGACACTTTTTGAGCACAGATTAAAAGCAGAAAAAAAGAAAAACCTTCAAAAGCAAATGGCCTCTTGGAAGAGTAAAGTGAAATACAGCTCTGGCCCATACTACGTGGAGCATAGTTTCATTTAAGAGAGAAAACTAATTGCATCTCATTTAAATTATAGATCTTAATTGTGGAATGCTACATCAGTTAAATATTTATTTTGCCTCCCAAGTTAATTGAAATAAACCCTGCTCCCAGTTTCAATTATTATAAGAACATTTTTAATAAAATATTAAATTTGTTGCATTTACTGCTTGCAATGAATAATTACGTCAGCTTTTAATATGCAAAGGATTTCTTTCAAGCTTATGCCATAGGTTATGATACACATTTCTAACTCTTCCTCAGGAAGGGACATCTCACAGAAAAGCGAATTAACAACACTGAAGATAACCATTAGAGATCTCATGATAGGATTGAAATTAGCCTGAGTCACCACTGTGAGGACATATAAATAAATGCTCCTCCGAGACATTATGGATCCCATTTTATGTGTATCTTTTATGCATATCCCTTTACATTTTAGTTCAGATTGATTAACCTTATAACTGAATCATAGACTGTGTTCCAGCCAAGCAGAAAATCACAGCTTTACCCAACTCCATCATGTGTGAAGAGTTTTTCTTTTCAAAACTCTGCTGTTACTGTGGTTTAAAACAGGTCATTCGCTACTTAACTAAAAAGAATCTAGATATTTAACACACTTTCAAACAGAATGAGAGGTTTGTAAAATTATCTCATACAATGTAATCCAAAGAACACGTCACACCAATCTGTAGTGCTTCGATTAATGGTATTTTTCTCTGAAATCAGCTCTATTTAGGAGACAGCTTGAAATTGTTTTTTGTTTTTTGATTTTGTTTTTCTATGCAGGACAAATGGAGATAAATTTGGAATATCATATTATAGTATTTTCATCTGCTTCCAAGGCATGTCGAGCAAGGTAGCCAGACAAATCTTAACACCTTATTATTGTTCCATGTGGGAAAATAAAAAATCCAGAAGACGGATTTACAGTACTGTGTGGCATTAGCTACAGCAATATAAAGCATGGCAGGTAGATAACAGGTCACAAGGACTTCTGAGGCGTGTGATAGAGGTCTGGGTAGAAACTGCTGTTTTCAGAGTCAGCATTTAGATTAACAGTGAGTGCATTATAGAAAAACCTGGACACCATGATTTTCTTTTTCATAATGTCACCTCTCCTATGAATCTGTTGAAACCGGTTCAATGAAATTTTCCTCTAGCCACCCACTTTCACATATTCACATCATTACTGTGCAGTAAAATTATGGCGGGTAAACCAGTTTGTTAAAGCTTTGGGGCAGAATTTAGAGGAATCAATTGGTTTCTACTGATACTCCATCCTAAAAGTTTTTTAACCATGGATGTTTGGCAGGAATGTAACCCAGACCTGCAGCAACTACACATGAGCAGAGTGTACTTAATGGGAAAAGGGAGAGAAAGTATGTGCTCTCTCCCAGGCCCCCAAAGCCAGAGCAGAGCAAAGATGGGACGCCAAATAAATCTGCCAGTGATTACGCTAAAGGAAATTATGATCTTGTTATAGAAACCATTAAAGGAAAACCAGAGTTGGTATGTAAATATTGTTGCATCATTATACCACTGAAAAAAACAACCTAGTGCAACATTAGTATGTTATGCAATTAACAAAATGAAAAATGAGCTGCTTGAATTTAAAGCTTTTAATGTTTTTCAAACAGATAATGAGCATTTTCAACACCACTGTAAAGCATAATAGAAAAGATCTTCCTCAAAGAGTAAGTGACATATCAATACTTACAATGCATTAAGGGCTTGATGTACGTTCACATATCTTTGTTATTTGTTATTTCCTAACTCATCAAACAGAAACCCTGTATAAACTAAGGCAGAATGAATACAGAAGACTTGCGAGAAGAAGGAAGTGATTTTTGCGATTTTTTTCAGAGATTGTTGACCTGCATGTGTTTTACTGATTTTGAGACAAAATGGCTTGGATAGTCAAATTTGTATAGGCAAAAGCGCCATTATTAAGCACTGTATGTAATATTTTAAGTCTAGAAGTATTTAAAAAATATTAATATAATTCTTCAATGCCTTAGAATAATAATATATAATTAACATTTAATCTGTTATTAAGTATTCTTTTTGACACCCTAAAACCAGCAATTAATTTATATATTCAATTACTCTAGTAGAATCTAAAAAATACTTTAGCAGAGTTACTTCAGTGGAAATGGGAAAACAAAAACTTCTTTAAAATATTCTATAAAACATTCTCATGCACTATAGTATATAGATGTTACACAAATAATATAATATTCATAATATACAAATTATAACTATACTATTCATCTTACTGTGCTACTTTTTCTAGTTGAACAAAAAAATCACAATTATTTACTGTTCAAAAGTCAAAGAATTGCTCAATCAAAAAATTTTATAAAAATGAACTTACATTACCAACAATGGAGCTATTTTACTTTGCAGATGATGAGTGATTTCAGTATCAAATTCAGAATAGTAAGGAAAAATTCATATGGGGACAATGCAACTTTCATAATTTCTAAATGGATGTAATTTACTGTAGGCACTAGAAAGTTAATATGTTCTCTAAAGATTTCTTTAATTTAGTTGTTGCTAATTTATTCACACTAATACAGAAAAAAATACTGCAAAATTTTTCATAACAAAAAAACTGTGCATATCTCTGTGTTTTAGCTGGCATGTGGCTCTACACAGATGGTTTGGGGCTTTCTTTGCTGCAAAACAGATGGGCCTGCACTGTCCCTTACCAATCAAAAGAGAACTTGAAAATATAGGAATATCTTTACCTACATTGCGTCCTTTAATTCAAGAAATTAAAATGCCTAAAAGTATAAATAACTGCCTATGGAAAATAATTTTTGAAGTGGGATGTCATATGTTGAAATTATACAGTAACCCAGTTCATGTTTAATGCAAAAAATATAAAAAGTTTGGCTTGTACTTGATACTGTTTGTAACATACAACTATTAACTTAAGAAATTTACAACTATGAAATGACTGTTATCATGTGTTCACCTTGCCTAAAAAACACTGCTGTTTTAAAACTTGAAGTGCAGTTAAGCATATTTCAATTCAAAGTGATCATTCTAGGCAGCATCATCCAATGAACCAAGTTAGCAAACACATATGAGTTTGGTACTCTTATAACTGACATACTTTTACAACCAAAATAGAAGTGCAAACAAAGCTCTGAATTAACCTGAATGCTTTAAGTATTACTTTAATTATTCACAACAGAAATTATAAAGTCTTTTGTGCATTGAATTAGAATTGTGGCCTGCCTTCAGTGTTAAGATTTCTGTTGAAATGTGGAAGTATGGTATTCAGAACTATTAAAAGCACTCTTTGTTTTGTACATATCAGTAAGTTGTACCAAGTAACATGGCAGCACACTCTCATATCATCACCAAGTGAGAAACAGACATCGTAGACTCATGAGCTTAGAATATAGCATTGCTTATAGGGAGAGCTCTTACTGCTTTTATCGCTAATATACAAATAACATTGTCAACATGTGATGTAGCAACCAGTTTTTGATATTTTGTAGATATACATTCTACCAGTGAGTAAATTTGCTGAGCATAGTCAAGGGTAAGGTTAGCTTTTAGAGGCTGGTGTTCCTTTGTGGCATTATCTGCAAAGACTAGTTGAGCTGTCTACCTTTAGTTACCCAGGATAAGTGGTTTCAGAGCACTGTGTACCCTGTATTTTACATCCCTCCCAAACTGTGCATTTACATATTGTACAACCTTTCCAGAAAAGGAAAACTGAGGAAGCTCTAATGCTTAACTATAAGAAAAAATCTAAAATCACTTCATATCTATAACCATATCTATATCATCTATATCTATATTTATATAAGCACATATACATACATATATATATTTGCAACTATACATATAACTGTATAACTGCATCTCTGTCTCTTTATCTCTATATGTCTGTCTCTCTCTCTCTCTATATATATATACATATATATATATATATGTTTACATAGATCTTCATTCCTTGCAAATATTTTACCAAGGAACATAGAAAGAAAGACTTTTTCTACATATAAGCAGTGTATCTTAAATTGGTTTCATATTTAAATGTTCAGATTCTGAAAGAAACTGAGTGTTTTTTCTTTTGTCTGTGTGATGCAAAATAACAGCTTTGCTGGTATTTTTTCAATTACATGAAAACCAGTGTCTTTCATAGATGAAAGGTTTTGCCAGGCTAGTAAATGTAAATAAAACTGTAAAATAAATATATTTAAGAAAAGAAACTCTTCTCAAGCACTCCTAATACTTTGGCAGCATCTATATAAACAAACAATTGATATGGTAATTACAAACAATCTTTATCCGTTCTTTAAAACTAGTTTCTAAAGATGTCTTCTAGCCTAAACCTAGATCAAATTACTGCAGTTGAATGAAGATTGTATTCTTAAAAATGTTCCTGTGACTTTACCTTTTTTAATAATTGAAAATCTTCTATTTTTTTCTTTTTTTAACATTAGTAAAGTTTGCTGGAATGGTTTTCCAGTGAAGTATGAGTTATGAAATTCTCTGGCTTAACATTCAGTCAATAGACCTTAAGCTCTCTAGAGAATCAAGGAGCATAATTAGCAAAATGTAAGTTTTACAGCATTTTTAAGAAAAATGTCTGAATTGTTGGGAATATTCTGGCTCTTGAGGGGAACTGATACAGCCCAAGTAAAAAAGCCTAAGTCACTAGGCTGAACATTTTACGGATTATTCCTGGACTCTGTTGAGAGAAAGAATACACCTACACAGTCCTTGGTATTGGAAAATGTATGTTGTGCCATCAGCCCTTACTGACTTATCTGGCTCTTCTAGAAATGGGTCTGCTGTACCCAAAACATAAGATATATTCGTGCCTATTTCGTGGACAGATAGATGCTTCCAAGCTTTTTGTCAATTTTTAAAATAGTCTCCTGCTAATTATGTGGCCCAGGTTCAATTTTGTCAAGCCACATTGACCTGAACAGAAGCTTAAGATCTTTTACTTGACTTTTGTCAAAACTAAACTGTAAAATTGTGTTCATTTTCTTGCAAACAAATACTCATTATATTAGGAAGTAAGAGTTAGAAACTCCTACTCATTATTCCTTATTTCAACTATTAATACCTGTGAAAAGTGTATGAAAGTGCAAAGAGAAGGCATTACTGTTACTTGTCCTGGTGGCAGATAGTATTATTGTTTCTAATTATTTGCAGTCCCTTCCTGTGACAGCATTACATTAGTCACTGCACCACTGCCATCACTCTTGGCCACAGAACTTTCTTTTACAATGGTCTGTGAGCCAAAGTGACTTACATCGCATCTAAGCAGAAACCTTAAGAGCTATTGCATGATTCTGCCATTACTTTTTCCCCAATGTAATAGAGAACAGTTGCTCTTCCCATAAGAATCCTGGAATAAAAAAGGCATGGGGGGCCAGAGTCATAACTGTTCCCCAGCTGACTTGAACAGGAGGAAAAAATGATCCTTTGGTTTTGTGAGCCCCTGAGATTTAGTGGTTATCTATTACTAAAGCAAAACCTAGAATAAGCTAACTAATAAGGAAATAAAGAATTTTCAAAATAATCACTTCAATTTTTATTACGTCAAAGGAACTCTGTCTGCACTGTGGAGGACAGATGGCTATGGAGAAGTCTGGAGTCAGGAATATTAGCTGGAGGATAACAGGAGGAAGAAGCCTGCATCCCTGCTACCAAGTAGCTGGCAGTTTAGTGGGAGAAAAAAGAGTGAAAATCATTTCCATACTGGTGTGGAGCTCTGAGTTAGTAGGAGTTGGGGGATTATGTAAGCCTTTGTACAGAAGATGAGTCTAAGGGGGGGAGTAAAATGTGAATTGAATATTGAGTGGAAAGTGGTCAAGAATGATTAAGAAAGATCACTAATTGTTTCTTGACTGCTTTGGCAGATTATCAAATTATCTGAATTTAGTTCTTTGATATTTTGTGAATAAAGACAGTTTTATTTAGTGCATACTGGACTTCACATTCATGCTTTTAAAGTTTATTCTTTTTTTTTTTTTTTTTTGCGGTATGTGGGCCTCTCACTATTGTGGCCTCTCCCGTTGTGGAGCACAGGCTCCGGACGTGCAGGCTCAACGGCCATGGCTCATGGGCCCAGACGCTCCGCGGCATGTGGGAATCTTCCCGGACCGGGGCACGAACCCATGTCCCCTGCTTTGGCAGGCGGACTCTCAACCACTGCGCCACCAGGGAAGCCCTAAAATTTATCCTTTTAATTAATATTTGTGTATTAATTTATTTTAAAATGTATTAAGTATTATCTTATACGAAGAGATCATACAATATTATTTTTTTAATATTTATTTATTTATTTGGTTGCACCAGGTCTTAGTTGTGGCAGGTGGGCTCCTTAGTTGTGGCTCGCAGGCTCCTTAGTTGCAGCTTGCCAGCTCCTTAGTTGTGACATGCAAACTCTTAGTTGCGGCATGCATGTGGGATCTAGTTCCCTGACCAGGGATTGAACCCGCGCCCCCTGCATTGGGACCACGGCGTCTTAACCTCTGTGCCACCAGGGAAGTCCCCATACAATATTATTTTATAACCTGATTTTTCTACTATATCACTAATAGTTTCTGTACCATTATATTTTGATCATTTTACTTTGCTGAATTCCATTTATATAGACAATGTAATTAATTTAACCCATTTTATATTGTTGGATAGTTAAGTTGTTTCCCTTTTTTTTTTCTTCCTATTCTAAACAATGCAGTAGATATCTATCCACTTACCAGCAGGATCTGACAATATCTACTTTCCTCACTCAATATGTTCTTATAAATACAAGTCCCCTTTCACCAGGAAAAGAAATTCTTAAGCTCTAAATTGTGGACCTCATATACTAGTGAATAATGTTATATTACCCCATCAGATTGTTTTTGTTTCTTTATTCCTGAAAGCTGCTCTATTAACTTGTGGTAATCTAAAAGCTGAGGTTGTCTGAAGAACCACAAGTCAGGAAAACACAGTAGTATCCTATCATTTTATGCATGTTTATGCACATCCTGGCAGTACTGTACCAGGTATCAGGTCAACTATTCCCCAGATAGTCAGATTTCTGTCTCTGTGGAGTCAATCACCAAGAAAGGATTATTTATCCTCACCTGGCGGGACTCAGGAGTGGCCATATAACCTTCAGGCAGAAGTTTAAAAGCCAGTACATGACTGTCTATGCCTTTTTTTTTTGCCCCTTTGCCGTGAGACCAGGTGTGGATAGTGGCTGCCCTGTTACCTGGATCCTATTACACACATTCAGTAACAGAGCCACAGCTACAGTGGACAGAAAGTATGAGTGAGAAATAACTATGTTTTTGTAAGGCACTGAAATTCTGGATTCATTTGTTATGACACGTTGCTTTTCCTCTCCTGACTAATGCACCTAGAGAACAGCTCTGTATTCCTGCAGATGAGGAGGTCATGAGAGGCAGTATAGAGTGATGCATGAAGACAGTCTTCCTAGGCTGACAACCTGCTTTTGCCTCTTCCTAACCAAGTCATCTTGAGGACATTGTATGACTTTGCAAAATTTTCTATCCTCACAGGAAAATGGACATAATACCTACTCTCAAATAGTTGTTATGAAGGTTAAATGAGATATCAAATGTAATGTTTAATATCTCATAATACATGAACATTTTGCAATATATATCAGCTATTATTTTTAAAATTTTAGTATTAGTTTTAGAACTTTTAAGCAGTAAAAAACTTGAGTTTTAAGTAAAAAAAACACCTGGACCTCAAATCTCAAATGTATGATTTGGATTTGTTATGTGAGTTCTCTGAGCTTCTGTTTATTCATCTATAAAATGAGAATAAGAATGCCTAGCATTGTGTCATTGAGGTAATGAAATAAGTTTGTGTAAGGAGCACGATGTATGGCATATTGGAAACACACAATAAACGGTAGCTGCTATTATGACTAAAAATTAATAGTCTTCACCACTTGAAAGCCTCTGGATGATGGAAAAGCATTTTGGTGACCATATTTCATCTTCTCTGTATACTAGATTCTCAGTTTGTTACTTTGAATCTGATGCTACATTCCAAAATCAACTCGATGGATCAACTGATTTTTATATACATATTTCATGTACATGGCTGCAGGAACCATCTTCGATCTGACCAAAAATCTTTTTGGAAAACTAAACCATGTTGAACTACATTTAAAAAATGTATTATGCAAAATCCAGTCATCCATCTGGCCTAGTCAAAGAGGACTTCAAATATACTTTGAGATAAAGAGATCAGGCAAGGAGTGGAACTACCTGAATTACAGTCTTGATTTACCAAAAACAGACTCTGTTAACTTGGGCAAGGCTTTTGGGTGCACGTTTCCTCATCTCTAAGGTTACTTTGTTAAGACTGAAGTAGGAGACACTGTACATTTGGTTCTCAGAGCCCTGAAAGGATAAACAGATATGTTTTATCGTATTACTTTAGCATAATTTTCTCTTCAAATGCAAAACCGGGCAGAAACTATCAAGTGTAAATAAGCATTGAGAGTACTAATAAGCTAGGATTTTATCCCTTATGGTTCCGTGGTTCTTGAAGTCTTAAATCTGGAGCGAAAAAAACAGTATTATTATCCACAACAACCAAACTATCCCACCTGCCAGCCCCATGCCCCGGTCTTCCTTGTCACAGTGAATATTGTCCTATGAGTGTGAAAGTAAGAAAAACAATTACTTTCCTACAGCTGTATTCATTTATTCAAATCTTTTCTTTCTCTTTTCCGTCTAATAGCTGCTCATTTTTAAAATTTCATTCACGTTAATAGTGTTTTTCTAAAGTTTTCAAATTAAAGGTTACTTTCCCAGGATTAGAGTCCCACTTAAATACAGAATATTCAAAATATAATTTGAGGAAGACATACAAAAGTGGTAGGTGTTCATAAAAATGTTAGAAATTGATAGATTTTAGTTTAGCTTCTGTCTTATAATACCATCAAACCACAGGATTCTATTTTTATGACCTCAAAATCAGGATGAATATGTGGAAAATAAATCTAGTTTCATATCCCAGTGTTTGCAAATATCCAGATGTTTATTTTTGTATAACTACTGCACACTTAGAATTTTTCCACATCAATTACATTTGTAAAAATCATTAACATTTTTATTTCTGTCTTGAACTAGCAAGGGTAAGTGGAAAACACTAAAAACATTCCAGAGCCACTGAGCAAGCAGACGCAAACATGCCTTAAAATGACTCAAACTTTCCATGCAGGCAAGGAGCATTACATCAGAATGTCTTCCTATTATGCACCAACACAGTGGTATTTATCAAAACAGACCAACAAATATTTATTGCCCAAAGGTACCCACAAGTGAAAGGTGAAATAGTCAAAGTGAAAACTCAAAGGATGGATAGGGAGCAAGCAGTGATGCTATGAAAGCCCCAAAGCATGTGATACATCTAAGAACTTGCTAAGGGTACAGTGTGGAGGGAGTCTAGGTAGGGGTTGTCAATGAGCCTGGTACACAATTAACTCAGAAACGTGGTGATGGGAAGTTTAGAGAAGGATTGTGCAGCGCTTTGAACATCAAGCCAAAGAGTCTGGATTTTGTTCTGGAGACAGTGGGAAACCACAAATAGTTTGTAGTAGGGCCTGACATAAGCAGAGCTGTGCCATGGGGAGATTGATAACCTGGCAGCAATGTGAAAAAGAAAAAGTGTATGCAGAAGGTTTCCTGGTTTTCAGATGACAAGGTGCCATGCACCTTGGGATGCAAAGGGATTTTGTTTCTTAAGTTTTGTTAGCAGAAATCTTATATTCCCAATTCTTTTCTCTCATAAGCTTTAAAATCTGTACGTATGGCAAAAACATAATCTTTAGCCTTAAATTGAGATTTTTAAACTTATAACAAAAATTGTGGGTCCTAGCTGCAAATCTTTCCTTTTTATTGTAACAAAAGTTTTCCGTGTGGCTAGTAGATAAACGGTCAAAAGAGAAGAAACTACAGTAGCCTAGGAAGGCTTTACTCAGTCTCTGCCCTACCATGTAAAATAAAATTTAAAAAAAACCAACACAGTTACTTTATCATGCAATCGCATAGTAACTTTACCAGTAATTAGGAAAGGTCTGTAACCTCAAAATTATTTAACTAAAGACATAGTATATTATTACAGGCTATTTTTGTTCTTTCCGAAGAAAATCTGTCTTGCTATTTCTCTTGGAAACTTGAGAATAATAAACATGAATAATATTCATTCATGTCTTCCTTTGGTATACAATATTATTAACTGTACACAAGTAAATGGAACCCAAATGAACCCTGTCATTTTCTTCAGAACTGCCCTCAACATAATTTTGACACTTTTAAACTTAACGAATGTCGGTTGAGTTCAGTAGATGTATATAATTTTCACCCCTTATAAATATCACTAAGAAAGGCAGAAACATTCTGAATCTTTGAGCAGATAACTACAATTACTATAATCTTTTCTATATCATCTCTTAGAACATATTTAAATTATAAATGCCATAGAGGGATTTCAAAGATATAAACTTTCAAATAAAATTAAGACGTCAATTTTTTTCTATTTGTAAATTACCTTTCACAAAACTCCACAAAGAAACATTTTGTCAACTAATAATTTAATAAATGTGACTTGTGATTTGAAGTGTTAAAACAAAGGATTTTTTTTCAATAAAGTAATACAAGAGGGTTTTCTGCTGCACTGTTTCAGAATTCTTTCTCAGTAAAGAAACCTTATCTAATCCTGTTTCATCCTTTAAAACTGCCTACACACTAATCTCTAGGGACAAATTTAATACTTTGCAACAAAGAGAATATATCCCTTTTCAGTGTGAATAGAGGAATTGTTAGGACACCAGTGAGGTATGAATAACATTATAATGCTGCCATTTACTTGGCAAAAGAAAAAGAAAGTCTCTTGTTGCAAGCAAAGAAGAAGGCCTCCTTCTTTGGGTTAAATTTTTTGACCCCTGGTATATCCCCAGACACCTATGTTCCTGTGCTATTTGGGTCTTCTACCTCTTGTGAAGTAAACACTGAGCAAATCTAAGTAAACAGTTTGTTTTAGTTGAAGATAGAAAGACTCCATTTAATTGAGTTTTGATGATAGATGTGCTCCAAATGGTGCAAACAACTTTGACATGGTAAAATAATATTGTCTTATGGCATGTGTAACACTACATACAGAATCTTAGCTTAGCACTTTCTGAGTTTACAACATTTAAGTGAGAAAATGACAAAAGAAAGCCAAACTGTCAGAAACAGAGAAACCTTTAACAATCCTAAAATACAGACTATAATTCTCTTCTTTATTCATTTGATTTTGGGAATAATCTTTGCAACAGAAGGAAGGGAATGAGAAACAGCCGAACTTTGTACTTGTGAAACTTAATTTTTCTGTGGTCCACTGCATAGCTGAAAATAGCATCTTAACTAACACTTGAACATTTGATTATATGATATGGTTGTGGGTGAGTAGTTGAGGCAACTCAACATGTCAAGGAAAGTAAACTCTAACTGAAACAAATCCCTCACTTCTGTTTTGTTTACTACTACCATTTACGGATTAGATTATACTTAAATGATGTTATCATTAAAACCAGGCATCAATTTTAAAATTTCAGAATTTTATATTATCTGTTTCTACATAAAGCATATTACTCATTTGAAATGTTTTTAAGAAACTAGCTGATTGGAAAATGGCAAAATGGAGGTGGTAGATTATCATTAAACTCGAAGACTAATAGTTTTATTCTCTCACCTTTGCAGTATAGCTTTTGAGAAATATTTTATATAGTCTTACTAAACATCAATTATGTATACCTTCTTCCTATATTCTTTAAAAACAAGCTTTTTTGACATTGGCCCCTTTTAAATGTAGGACAACAATATCCTGGGGAAACATATACAAGTTGCAATTTCATGCAACTTCAAAATCAGGAAATGTTAATCTATAATAGAAAAAGTGATTTTGGATAATTATAAGCTATCAATGAAGATTTGCTGGATGTTCTCGAAGCTACACTATCAGTAGTAAAGACTAAATGTTTCTAGCCCCCAACCAACAAAATTTGAAAAGCAAATACGTCACTTATCCAATACTTGTAGTATAGATTGTGTACTTTGGATACACTATCTGTTTCTCACCAAGAACTTCCTCTCAATTTTATTGCTCTTCTATATTTTCATCTTTTTTTCTTATAACTGATTCTTGGCTTCATGCATCTATATATTCTCATCCTTTCTCTCTCAAAACAAAACAAAAAACTGTTAAACACACTTCACATAAATATATAAACACCCAATAAGCCCATGCAAAATTGCTTAAACTTATTAGTCATCAGAGAATTGCAAAACCTCAAATAAAAGCTCACTCTAGAATTACTGAAATTTAAAGAGACTGAAAATATTACTGGTAGAAATGATGTGGAACTTTCATAAATTGTTGGTAGGAAGCTAACGTGATACTACTTTGAAAAACAGTTTGTCATCTCCTTACAAAGTCAAACACACCTTGCCTATGGCCCAGCAGTCCCAGAAAAAGAAAAAGACATGTCCATACAAAGACTTGTTCAAAAATGATAAGTCAAAATATTTATCAACAGATAAACAGCTATACAATATGTATATTGTATATTTATACAATGGAATACTACTCAGCAATACAGAGCAACACACTAGTGATACACACTGCAAGTGGATAAATCTCAAGGATATTATGTTGAGGGAAAGAAGCCAGACAGAAAAGAGAACATGCTGTATGCTTTCATGCATATACAATTCTAGAACAAGCAAAACTAAGCTACGGTGATAAAAATTAAACCGTGGTTTCCTGTAAGATTGATGTGAAAGAGGCAGGAGGGAAATTTCTGGGGTGATGGAAATGTTCTCTACCTTGAATGAGGTGATAGTTACATGGGTGTATAGTTTTTAAAAACTATCTGAGCAGTTTTTAAAAACTGCTAGAAAAAACATCTCTTAAAATCTGTATGCTTTCTTGTATATGAATTATAACAATAAAAAATAGAAAACAAGATCCAGTTTTGATTCCATATTGATCCCCTGATGAAACCTCTTTCACAGCCAGACTTCTTGAACAGGTTAACTTCTGTCTGTGTTCTCCAGTTGCCTAACTTCTGTTCAATTTTAAACTCAGTCATTCACTAGAATAAGGCCCCCACCACTTCTCCTATCCACAATTCTCTTTCCCTGAAGGATTTGGCCCGGCTAACGCCTATTTGTTCTTTAGGTGTCAGCCTAAACTTAATCATCTCCCAACCCTCCAGACCATGCTAAGAGCTGTGGCTGTGTATTTCCATAGCATCCTCTACTTCATAATGCAGTATTTATCATCTCTTCTTATACTTAATTGCTTAATTTATCTCTCTTTACACTAAGCCATAAGCTCTGGGCAGGGATGTTTATTTTGTTCACCCTGAATTCTCAGTACCAAGCAAAGTGCTTGGTGCATATCTGAAAAACTGTTTGTCAAATGAATAAATAAGTAGATGAAGAAACTGTCTCCCTTACCTTTCATATATCAGTTCTAGACGCCTCTTTTGATTTCTTTCAGTTTCCTCTTTCATAATTCCAGTTTGAGCCCTCATCATCTCTTCCATAGGCCTTTGTAATCAGTTTCCTAACATCTCTCTGCCTCTGGTCTCTTGTCTTTCTAACCCAGCACTCACATTGCTACAAGAAACAGCCTCCTAAAATGCCCATTAAATCAAGTCATTTTCTCTCTTTGAAATCTTTATTTACTTATTAAATAAATTAAAAACTTATATGACATTGTGTCTCAGGATCAATCCTTTGTTTTCCATGTTAAAGTCTCTTCTATCCATTTCTATTTTCTCTTGAACTGTTGAACTGTTACAAATCTCTTAACTGGTCTCTGCCTCCACTGCTTTTCCATTCTAGGGCATCTTTCACAGACTCCCTAGCATTATCTCCTCTTAAAATAAATTTCATCATATCTCTCTTAAGTTTAAAAATTCTTATTGGCCTGCTATAGTCTACAAAATAACATTTGTGTGTTTTACCTAGGAACACAAGACCCTCTGTAATGTTCTCAAAACGCGTTTGCACGTGTTGTTCCTTATTTTTCTAGAAGATCCATTTCTCCATTCTTCACCTTGAAATACTCAGTGAAATGTCACACTGTGATTGTCCTCATCTAAGCCCCCAGGCATGGCTAATTTCCCTGCTTGTGCTCTGGGCTAACCCATAGCTTAGTTCATGTTTCTGCAATAACACTCCCACGCTGTATAATGATTTTTCTCTCTTTTCATGTTTATTTTTCTTTGTTAAGACCATGGATCCTTGAGAGTAACAACAATATATTATTATTTTATTTTTATTCCCTGTACTTAGTACAGTGCTTGGAATAGAGAGGTGATCAGTGAATATCTGTTAAATGAGTGCACTAATGAATGATGAATCCATACCACTCGGCCTCTTCACATGCTGTGCTTTTGCTTCTATGGTTTGCTCAGCCTTGATTGCCCTCCTTTCAGTTCTGTGATTAGTGAAAACTTATACATCTTAAAGTTCTGTTTCGACTGATTCCTTTTATGTGACACTCTCCCTGCTCTCTTAATGAGAATTAATTATGCCTTCCTGTATGTTCTTTGGTGACTATTGCTTACTTATCCATTATTTAACTTAATAAACATAATATTGTGAACTGGCTACACGGCAGGCATTATATATGCTATAGAGATTACAATAGAGAATGTACCTGGTGGCTACCATTGAGAAGCTCACAGTCTAATGGAGAGATGTATTTGTAAAAATATAGATACAGTTCAATCTGTTAAATGTTATAATCAAGGTGAGAATAAAATGCCATAAGATCAGAGAGCTTGGAGGAATTAATTTGACATGATTCATAGGCAATGATTCATAGAGTGCTTGAGATTTCAGCTGGTACTTGAAAAAGGCATAGGAGTTTGACAGGCAAATGGGTGGTTGCAAAGATATTCCAGGCAGAAGAAACAGCCTTTGTAAATGCATAGATTCATGAAAAAGAACTCTGGCAACTGATTCACACTCTTTTCCTGCACAGTGATCTCCTAAACTCCTTGTGCATGCATATAACACTTTTGAACTCTAGCTAACAACTTCTTACTCTCAGCTCTAGAGACTCCAGTCAACCTCTCCAATGACTATACCTGGGATTTGATGTCACCTAGAATAGTAAAAACTCTAAAATTCTTAATTCCAGTATTCCCCTCTCATACTTCCAATTCTCCCACTTATTTCACCACACTTATTTTCTGAACTTGTGATTATTTTATGACCCTTCAACTCACAGTACCTCTCTTGACGGTGTCTCCTCCTCCTTCAACTTTTTTCCATAAAAACGATGCATTAAAAGAGTGGCTTCAAGATTTAGAAAACAAAGTAACCAGATAACTAATAATCAATATTACTGTAAAAATTTGAACATTGTAAAGTTTTGTTTTGGAGTTTTCTTGTTGCCATAGTTAGATGCATCCAAGGGTGGTTCCAGATGGAGAACATGATATTCTGTAGTTACTTGAGTAGAATCCTGTGGCCCTAAAAGTACGTTTCTTCAGCCCTGCAGCTATCTGGAGGCTGAGCTAAAAGCGGTTTAAAAAGAAGCACAGTTAGGTCTTTCTTGGGCTCCCTTTTGGGGGTCAAACAGACAGTAAAGCTCTGAATTTAAAAATGACCATGTTAGATCAAATTGCACCTCATTTAACTTGATTACTTAACTAACTTTCCATTCTGCAATATATGTTTTGACACATAATGTGTATATATATATATGTGTGTGTGTGTATATATATATATATATATATATTTCTTTTATTAGCTTTAACTTTTGTGACTGTACATGAAATTTGGAAAACCACCGGGAGAATACATTAAAAGTGATGTCCCAATATTTTAAATAGCCTGTCTCTTAGTATAGATTTTATTTAAAATGTACTAAGTGCTAGTATTGTTCTAAGTGTTTGGCAGAAATGATATCTTGGAGTGAGCTGTGATTCAAATGAGGCAATCTGGCTTTGGAGCCTAAGCTTATAACCAGGTTTGAGGGAAAATCCTACACATCAAGTCATTCCAGTTCTGCCACTTACCACCTGTGTTATCTTGAGTATGTTACTCTGTGAGCCTCAAGATTCCACATTTGGAAAGGAGGTGATGTAGAACCTAGCTCTGAAAGTTGTTACAGATATTAAGTCAAGTCATCCAAGTATCACCTTTTATGACCCAGCCCTAGGAATCACTCAAAGTCACTTCTGCCACATTTTATTCATTGAGGTAGTTATATAATCCGCCCTGACTCAGGGTAGGGGGGGCAATATACTGCCTCCTGATGAGGAGTGAAAAGGTTCTCTAAGAACATGTAGAACTGGAAATATTGCCATGACCCTTTTAGGAAAATACAGTCTGCCATATTCATGAAGAGTGCCAAGAAATTTTAGCTGCAAGGGACACATTCCCCCTGATTTAGCTAGGACTACAGTACAAAGACCGTCACACTAACCTTCTACTTCTACACTTCACTATCCACATAATTCAAGTGAAATCTTTAACTCAAAATTTCAGCCCTCATTTCATTCCTAAGTCAAACAGAACAATTTAGAACTTTTCTTGTATTCAATATGTTGCCTATATATGTAAAAAAAAATACATTATTCTAAGTGTATTTTCTTCCGTATTCAACTTAGAGCACTTGAGTACCTCTCTTGGTGGTATCGATATCCCTGAACCTTTATTCTTCCAATCAATCCACTTAACCAAATTCCAAACCTAAATGCATCTCGCTACCTACATTTTAATGGTGATGTTTTCTAGGAATTTGTCCTCACTGTTTTCTTGTCTAACTGTACATGCTCATTTTGCCCATGCTTCAACCATAATTAAATTTGCTAATAATGCCCATATTTCTGTTGTCATATCTACTTAAAGCTCTTGTCCCTTTGTCCCCAGTTTACCAGGTAACCTCCAGAATGGGAGATATACCTGAGTCTCAGCATGGTGTCCAAACTTAACTCATTCTTCCTCTTTCCAAGCTACTCTTTTTAAATCACCCCCTCACTCCCCTAACTATTTCTTCTAGTCTAGAAATCTTGGACTTTTTCCTCTCCAGTTTACCATCTACTTTCTGTTATTCACCATGACCAGTTGATACTAGTCCTTTAATGTCTTTTACTATCATGTCCACTGTTCTGTCTCAGTTTAGGGCTTCGTCATTACTCACCTGGACTCTTTTATCCACTCCAGTCCTTCCTCATACTTTCCACCTGAGTAATCTTTATGAAATATAAACCTTATCATGTCACTCTTCTTAAAAAATTACAATAAATTCTCATAACCTTCTGAATAAAGTCCAACATCTTTGTCATTTCTAAAAAGACCCTAATTTTCTAGGCTTTACCTAAATTTCCACCCTCATCTATATAGAACTGGTGTTCCTGGAACACTCAGTGATTTTCTCTCCTTCAAAATGTGTGGGCTTGGGACTCTGGGTCTTTGTTTAGGCAGATCCCTTTTCACCTTTTCCTGATTACTCCAACAGTCCTTATGACATTTCAATAAATACTTCTTCCAGGAAAACTTAGCTAATGCCGTGACCTGAGTTATTTGCCCCTGTCTGGCTCCCAGAAACCTGTGCAAGTGATTACTAATCAAAATATCATACTATAACCATATTGTTGGTTTACTTAAGAATAGGAACTGTCTCATTCTTATTTCTCTAGTGCCAATTGCAGTTTCTGTCACAATGTAGCAGCTTGATGAAGGTTTTTTTTTAATGAATGCATGAATAAATAGACTCTTACCTCAAATATTCTACCTCTTTCCCACTTTAAAGCAAATCATTAGTGAACTTTACAACAAAAATTTCTCTAGTCCTACTTCTTTGTAAATTCTCTTAAAAATATTTTCGTTAGGTTTTGTATTAGTATCTATTACCATGATAGTATTGCATGATAAACAACCACAAAAAATCAGTGGCACAAAACAGTATTTATTGCTCATGCATCTGGGTTGGTCTTATGGGTTGCTCTACTGATATTACTTGGGCTTGCTCACACATCTAGTGGGTGGCTGGCTGTTGACTGATCTAGGACAGCCTCAGATGTGATTACTGGGGACTCTCAGTTATGCTGCAGGTGTTTCTGGTCCATCTCCTGGGCTAATCTGGAAAAGTCCTTTTTATGGGATTTGTAGAAATGTAACAGAACAAACCTCAATATGTCAGCCCATTTCAAGCCTCTGCTGATGACACCTCTGCTAACATTTATATTGGCTAATGCATGTCACATGACTAGGTCCAGAGAAGGCATATTATGCCCCCTCTCTTACCCTGAAAGAGCACTTCAAAATTACATGGCAAAGGATGTAAATATATGGAATGTTCAAGAATTTGGACCAATATTGAAAACTACCTTAGGGCCATTCAATCAATAAATTCACCAGTAACTATTTTTGGCACCAGTAATTGTGTAAAACATTCTAATAAAACGATATACAAGTTATTAGAGAGAAATAGATGAATCATCCTCTTCCTCTAGGACTTGGCAGTCCTTTTTGAAATTTAAATAAAGAAAAAAATCTATGGCCAAAAGTTATATGTATGAGATAAGAGATATTTAATTATCAAAGAAGGAAACTAGCTGTATCAACAAGAATCATTAAAGAAGAATTTGTGGAGGAGCATAAAGAAATGGATTTTGAAATATTGCTAAGATTTTGAGAGAAGATGAAGAAGGAATTTCATGTAGAACAATTTCCCTTCTTTCATGGTATCATTAGTTTATCACATAAATTGCTTAGTATTCTTTATCTGGAAATTTACAGACATCATTCCTAAATTGGTCTCGATGCGGTGATTGGTGCATTACAAGGGAATAACAACAGTAAATAATTCATAATCAAATCTCCCTTGAAGACATAAGTAAACATATAAATAGCTATAATAAATTAGAACGGAACATGATGACTTTGATTTGATTGACAAAACTACCTGATGCTTTGTCTCCAGGGAGACATCATCAGGCATGGTGCAGATTTTCCCCTGCAAATTAGAATTCTGTGCACGACTTTGTTCTGAAGCTCAATTAACTTTGAAATTTAAAAATGCTTTAGGGAGCCAGGCTTGAGTTGCTGACAAGGACGGTTAGTTTTAACCACAGTATTTACAAACTATGTGGAAAGACCATGATAAACCAAAAATGAAACCAAGCTTTCAGGAAGAAACTAATGTATAAAGAAATATAACAAAAAGATCAAATAGTCTGTGGGATATTTAATTATTTTTAATTATTTTATGTCTAGCTTTCTTTACATTTCTGTAGCTATCTGGCTTTTAATACCTCATTAACAAAATTTTCAGTCTTGCATAGGCATACTTTTGTAAACAAAAGGATATTTATTTCTGCCCATTTTTACTTATCTCTGCTTAAAAAAAAAGAGATAAATGGAAATGAATTTTCATACCAAACTATAAATGTTGTAAAATAAGCCACATTGAGCCATTTAAAACCGAGCATTTAATTTCTATCTCCCCACTCCACCATCGCCATCACATTTAGTGCCATACCCCTGATCTCTTTTTCCCTTCCTCTCTTCTCCCCTAGGATGTGAGCCTTTTTCTAACTGTGGTTGAAATCTCATAGAATCCAATGTTTACCTTTTTGTCTGTTCCCTTGGCACCTGAAGATGGTGCCAAAACTGCTACCTTAATTTAAATGGCACACTACTTTTAGAAACGGTAACTTTTATTCATTTATTCAGAGAAGTTATTAATGGGACAACATAAAGTTCATTCAATTTTTGACAAGTGTCTCTCCCAGGGGAAAGGTGATGAAAAAAACCCAAAAAAACTCCAAGGGCTGGTTCATTTTTAGAATTTGTTTACAAGGTTACAGCGCACTCCCATTTTTTCTAAGAATGCATTGCTTAGAGAGTCGTTCCACGAGTGTTCATCTCATTTATAAATAATGATCTGGAACATCACCTCTTGGGATCATAAAATGCTATGGATTCAGAGGTGGTAGAAAGCCTTTGGATAAAAGTTTATAGCCTCTGGATTGTGGTCCAGTTCTGTCTCATTGTAAACTTCACTTACACGTCTCTTACATTCTCTGGTTCTCAGGTTTTTTCCTAAAAAAACAAAAACAGAAAAGATAGTAAACAGTACTCTGTTTTCTCCACAAGGATGTAGTGAGGAATAAATAGGATAGATAGCATATATAGAAAAACATTTTGTTTTTATTTATTTTAACATGTTACAATGGAAAATTTGAACCATATCCACATGTAGAGAGAACAATATAAAGAAGCTCTGTATACCCATCCTCAGCATTAACAGCTATCAATTCATAAACACTCTGTGGCTTTTATGTTCCCCTTCACTTCTCTTTCCACAGTTATTTTTAAGCAAATCCTCAATATTTCATTATTTTACTAGTAAATATGTTATTGTTATCTTAAAAAGCTAAGGTCTCATAAAAAATCATAGTAGCATTATCACAAGTAAAAATAATTAAAAAGTAATTGTTTAATATATCCAACAATCAGTGCTCAAATTCCTTCTGTTTGACAGTTTTTTATAACACTTTATTTGAATTAAGATCCAATAAGGTCTAATTAGTCCATATATTGCAATTAAATGTTATTTTAAATTGTAAATCAATCCACTCTTTTTTCCACTATGCATTTTATTTGTTGGAGAAACTGAGTCATTTGTCTCATAGAATTACTTCCTCAGGGGACTAAAATGTTGTTCTGTGTTTTGTATTTCTTGTACATTATAGCTATATTAGAGCCTTAGTAGGATATACATTACACTTTTTTCATGTTCCAGATTTTATTCTTAATATTATATTTTGAACAATGTTTTTTTTCCTCCACAAAGAATTGTTCCCTCCAATTTCTATGAAGTCTTTTCAACTAGCAAAAAACCATATAATACACTAAACAAGACCACACCTTCATAAGGCTCTGAAACATACATTACTGTATGTTTCTTGTATGACCAAGAAAGGATTACTGGGTTGCATTCAGTGCTGCCACCTTACCCATGCCCACCCCCTGCCCCCCACACAATGGAACAAATGTTTAGAGGTACGATGGATAATTATGTTGTTTCCTCTCCATCCTTGTTCCTTCTTCTTCTTAATTATCTTTTTGTTAAACAAAATCTTAGTTGTCTTTTACCATTTTATTTGATCCATTTAATATTGCATTACATATATGTAAATTATAAAGCCTGGTGATAAAACAAACAGTGAATCCACTATTCAATGTATAACCCAGAATGTTGTGATTATGATCTTTGTACGCCCAGCCTGTTCATCTCCCTACCTCCTTCCTCACATGTAAACATTATTCCCTTGCTTTATAAACTTTAGTTTTATTCTATATGTATGCATCCATAAACACTATTTTAGTCTTACTTTTTTGAGCTTTATTAATATAGTCCACTATATAACAGTTATTTGGAACTGAATGTATTTATTCAAACTATGTTCTTCATTTTCATCCATGTAGTTGACTAATTATTTTCCCTCTGTATATAGTGTCATTTATCCATTTATTTATCTATCCTTCTATCAATGGACATTTGTGTTGTTTCCAGTGTTTTATGATTTCAGACAGTGTTGCTGAGGACATTTGTAAACCTGTCTCCTGGTGCATATGCCCCAAAGTGTCTCCAGGGATTATATATAAAAGTGGACTTGCGGGGCTTCCCTGGTGGCGCAGTGGTTGAGAGTCCACCTGCCAATGCAGGGGACACAGGTTCGTGCCCCAGTCCGGGAAGATCCCACATGCCGCGGAGCGGCTGGGCCCGTGAGCTATGGCCGCTGGGCCTGCGTGTCCTGGGCCTGTGCTCCGCAACGGGAGAGGCCACAGCAGTGAGAGGCCCGCATACCGCAAAAAAAAAAGTGGACTTGCTGTATCATATCACATGCATACTTTCAAATTTACAAAGCAAGACAAAAATGTTTCTGAAGTAGTTCACCACTTTATACTGCTATCAACAGTATGTAAGAGTACATATAGACAAATGTATTTTATTGATCAATAACATCTTCAGTGTTTGGCACTACCAGAATTCATGATTTTTGAGAAACTAGGTATTAAAAGGTCTCTCATTGTGGACTTATTAGACATAGATTAATAATGATGTTGCACTTTATTTTGCATGTATGCATTGGCTATATATGTTTAAACTTCTCTGAAATTCTTGTTCATATATTTTTCCTACTTTTGTTTCTGCTTTAGAGGAGTTTGTTATAAATTTTAGATACTATTTTTTTTTGTCAATTACATATGTTACAATTATTTTCTTCCATCTTATGGCTAATCTTTTGTTAAGAACCACTCTTGATGACAAAAGTTTAAACCATCAATATAATTATATATCAGTATTATCCCAGTATTTTCCTTCATGGCTAGAAATTTTCCAGTTTTCTTTTTTACCCTATTCTGAAGTCATAAAGTTATTTTCCTATATTTTCATCTAAAAATTTTAAAGTTTTGCTTTTCATATTGAAATCTTTGTTCCCATTGAAAGTGTTTTTTTGTGTGTAGTGGAAGGTAGTATTTCATTTTTTTCCCCCTCATATGAGTAAACAATTGTTTGAACATCTTTTAGGAACTATTCATGCATATTTACAATGCTCTATAATGGCACATCTGTGATCTATTACAGTTCCATATATATAGGCATGTAGGTATGTATTGGCTCTTATTTGATTCCATTGATCTATCACTATTCAGGTATCATACTGTCCTAAATACTTGAAATTTATAATAATTCATGATATCTTGGAGGAGAGATTCTCCACATTAATCTTGTTTGAAAATGTTTTGGCTATACTTGACCCTTTGCTCTTCCAACAAAATTTTGATGTCAAATTCTTAAAAAAAAAAATCCTTTTGGGATTTTTATTTGAATTACATTGAATCTATAGTAATCTGGAGAAACTGATACCTTTATGATATTAAGGTTTTTTATTTGTAAACATATCTCTCCATTTCTTAGGTCTTCACTAAGACCTTTCAATAAATTTTTCATTATCTCCGCAAATGATTTAAACATCTTTGTTTATTTCTTCCCAATGTGTACATTTAATTGCTGTTGTACATGATATCTTTTAAAAATTATCAGTTTGTTTCTGATGTAAAATATTGAAATTTATTATTTAATTATCTTGTGTCCTGACACTTCACTTTGCTATACTTATTTTTAATAATTTGCATAGTTCCTTTTGGGTTTTCAATGTAGACAGTTATATCTTCTGCCAATAATGACAGTTTTATTTCTACTTTTCCAATTCTTAGTCATTGAGTTTCATCTTCTTACCTGATTACTTTACCCAAGATCTATTAGTTGGTGCCAGATGAGCTATTGATGTGCATCTATATAAATATTTTTTCAAATGTTGTTTATTTTTTAAATTAAATTTTAAACCTTATTTTTTAGAGTAGTTTTAGATTCACAGCGAAATGAAGAGGAAGTTACAGAGGTATCCTAAATCCATGTGTGGATGGATAACTTTCCCCTTTAACAACATCCTCCACCAGAGTGGTACATTTGCTATAACTGATGAAATTATATCGACACATCATTAACCAAAGAGCATAGTTTACATTAGGGTTCACTCTTGATTGTACATTCTATGTACATTCTATGGGTTTGGACAAAGGTATCCACCATTATAGTTTCACACAGAGTAGTTTCACTGACCTAAAAGGCCTCTGTACTCCACCTATTCATCCCTCCCTCTGCCCAATCCCTGGCAAACACTGATCATGTTACTGTCTCCATAGTTTTGCCTTTTCCAGAATGTCATAGAGTTGGAATCATACAGCATGTAGCCTTTTCAGATGGGCTTGTCTCACTTAGTAATATGCACTTGTTTCCTCCATGTCTTTTCATGACTTGATAGATCTTTCTTTTTAGTGCTGAATAATACCCCATTGTCCATATGTACCTCAGTTTATTTATCCATTTACCTACTGAAGCACATCTTGATTGATTCAAAGTTTTAACAAGTATGAATAAAGCTGCTGTAAACATCCATGTGCTGGTTTTTGTATGGACATAAGTTTTCAGCTCCTTTGGGTAAATACCAGAGTGTGATCACACTACCACATGATAAGGGTGTGTCTAGTTTCATAAGAAAACTGCGAAACTGTCTCCCAAAGTGTCTGTACTACTTTGCGTCCCCACCAGAATGGGTGTTCCTATTGTTCTGTATCCTTGTCAGCATTTGTTGTTGTCATGTTCTGGATTTTGACCATTCATCATAGGTATGTAGTGGTATTTCACTGTTGTTTTCCTTTGCTTTTCCCTGATGAAATAGGATGCAAAACATCTTTTCATATGCTTACTTTCCATCTCTGTATCTTTGGTGAGATGTCTGTTAAGGTCTTTGGCCCATTTTTCTCCTGTCTTATTTGTGACAGGATGGCTAGTATGGGCTGTAGTTGGTATTTCCCTTTGGGGTCAGTTAAGGTTCTGATAATACCTAAGCAAATTTAGTCTCTGGTAAAGTATTTTCTCATGAGGGCAGGCCTTGGTAAGAACAGAGTGCTCTGGGGCGTTTCAGAATGGTTCCTTTTGCCCTTCTCCTGCCTGAGTCAGAGGAGATTTTTCTCTGATATTTACTGTGGGAATCTGGTTGACCACCTGTAGGTAAATCTAACAATATTCTGGGTCCCCTGGAGTTTTTAACTCTCAGGGTTGTCTGCACTGAGCCTGTGCAGTCTGTCAATTATAGTTCAGGCTTTTCTTCCTCTGGCACTGGTTTCTGGGGCAGTTTCTGCTTATGGGTCTCTGCTCAGGTGAACCATGACTCCCCATCTACACTGGTCTCTCTTTCCACTCTTACAGGCCATGGTTTTCTCTGTGTCCTCTCTTCTCTTACAGATATAAAAAGAATTGATGATTTTTTCAGTATGTTTAGCTTTTTACTTGTTGTTAGGACAGAGTGGTGACTTCCAAGCTTGTTACATGCAGAACCAAAAAAACTGTATCTAATTTTTTAGTGTATGCTTCCAAAATTCCCTAATATTTTAGGGTATGCTTCCAAAATTTTAATTCATCATTAAAAATGATGTTTGCTGTAAACTTTTCATAGGTAACCTTTAAGGAAGTTATTTCTAATTCCTAGTTTTGCTAAGTGAAGTTTTTAAATCATGAACGCATGTTGACTTTCATTAAGTTTTTTGCACATGTAAGAATGAAAATATGGGGTGGGAGGGAGGGAGACGCAAGAGGGAAGACATATGGGAACATATGTTTATGTATGACTGATTCACTTTGTTATAAAGCAGAAACTAACACACCATTGTAAAGCAATTATACCCCAATAAAGATGTTAAAAAAAAAAGAATGAAAATATGGATTTTCTATTAATAATGTCAAATAATTTATGTATTGTTAGGATAAATCCTACCTGGTCATGATTTTTTTCCTATATACCACTATATTTGGTTTGTTAATATTTTGTTTGGAATTTTTCCATTTGGGTACACAAATAACAGTAGCCTTTTCTTTTCTCATTCTGTTGTCTGGTTTTGGTATCATGGATATGCTGATCTCATGGAATGAGTTGGGAGTTTCTCCTTCCATATTTTCTGAAAAAGTGAGCTTAAGATCGGAACAACCAGTTCCTTGAAGGTTTGGCGTGAATTACCACTAATCCTAGATGACTAGTGTTTTCTTTGTGTGAATTAAAATGAACATTCAATTCGGGACATCCCTGGTAGTCCAGTGGTTAAGTATCTGCCTTCCAACGCAGGGGACGCGGGTTCAATCCCTGGTCAGGGAACTAAGATCCCGCATGCCTCGGGGCAACTAAGCCCACACCCTGCACCTACTGAGCCCACGCGCTCTGAAGCCCAAGCACCACAACTAGAGAGCACACTTGCTCTGGAGCCCGTGCACCACAACCAGAGAGCCCACACACTACAACTACTGAGCCCACACACTCTGGAGCCTGCACGCCACAACTAGAGAGAAGCCTGCCTGCCGCAATGAAGAGCGCATGTGCCGCAACTAAGATCCGACACAGCCAAAATAAATAAATAAATGACATTCAATTTAATTGACTAATAAAGTGTTCTTTCCTAGTGAGTTTTCATAAGTTATATTTTACTAGGATATTTTAATTTCATCTAAAATTTAGTAGTATTCTTAACTTTTTAATTGCTGTGATATTTAAAGTTATATCTCCTTTTTATATTCCTAATATTATTTATTTCTATCTTCTCTTCTTGGTAAAATTTTTACGTTTGTCCATTTTACTAGTCTTTTCAACTATTACTCTTTGCAGTAGTGGAATATAATGAATGGGGTGGTGGAGTGGGCTTAGCTGGGTACAGGCAATAAGGAGGTGCACTATCTGTAGAGAAATAAAAACAATGATAAACTTGACTAAAAGTTGATGTGCTTTTTATTATCGACATACACTGGTAATTCTAAACAATATTCATGACAAAATACTCCCCTTATTGAAAACTATTTTGTGGCCTAAGATCTAAATAATTGCTGTGGTTACTATTGAGTTTTTTAAAAAATATGTAAATTTTCAATTACTAAGTACATATTTGCATTATTATTTTTTTTTACATCTTTATTGGAGAATAATTGCTTAACAATGGTGTGTTAGTTTCTGCTTTATAACAAAGTGAATCAGTTATACGTATACATATGTTCCCATATCTCTTCCCTCTTGCGTCTCCCTCCCTCCAACCCTCCCTATTCCACCTCTCTAGGTAGTCACAAAGCACCAAGCTAATCTCCCTGTGCTATGTGGCTGCTTCCCATTAAGCTATCTATTTTACGTTTGGTAGTGTATATATGTCCATGCCACACTCTCACTTTGTCACAGCTTACCCTTTCCCCTCCCCATATCCTCAAGTCCATTCCCTAGTAGGTCTGTGTCTTGATTCCTGTCTTACCCCTAGGTTCTTCATGACATATTTTTTTCTTAAATTCCATATATATGTGTTAGCATATGGTATTTGTCTTTCTCTTTCTGACTTACTTCACTCTGTATGACAGACTCTAGGTCCATCCACCTCATTACAAATAGCTCAATTTCTTTCTTTTTATGGCTGAGTAATATTCCATTGTATATATGTGCCACATCTTCTTTATCCATTAATCTGATGATGGACAGTTAGGTTGTTTCCATCTCCTGGCTATTGTAAATAGAGCTGCAATGAACATTTTGGTACATGACTTTTTGAATTATGGTTTTCTCAGGGTATATGCCCAGTAGTGGGATTGCTGGGTCATATAGTAGTCCTATTTGTAGTTTCTAAGGAACCTCCATACTGTTCTCCATAGTGGCTGAACCAATTCACATTTCCACCAGCAGTGCAAGAGGGTTCCCTTTTCTCCACACCCTCTCCAGCATTTATTGTTTCTAGATTTTTTTGATGATGGCCATTCTGACTGGTGTGAGATGATATCTCATTGTAGTTTTGATTTGCATTTCTCTAATGATTAATGATGTTGAGCATCCTTTCATGTGTTTGTTGGCAATCTGTATATCTTCTTTGGAGAAATGTCTATTTAGGTCTTCTGCCCATTTTTGAATTGGGTTTTTTTTTGTTATTGAGGTGCATGAGCTGCTTGTAAATTTTGGAGATTAATCCTTTGTCAGTTGCTTCATTTGCAAATATTTTCTCCCATTCTGAGGGTTGTCTTTTTGTCTTGTTTATGGTTTCCTTTGCTGTGCAAAAGCTTTTAAGTTTCATTAGGTCCCATTTATTTATTTTTGTTTTTATTTCCATTTCTCTAGGAGGTGGGTCAAAAAGGATCTTGCTGTGATTTATGTCATAGAGTGTTCTGCCTATGTTTTCCTCTAAGGGTTTGATAGTTTCTGGCCTTACATTCAGGTCTTTAATCCATTTTGAGTTTCTTTTGTGTATGGTATTAGGGAGTGTTCTAATTTCATTCTTTTACATGTAGCTGTCCAGTTTTCCCAGCACCACTTATTGAAGAGGCTGTCTTTTCTCCATTGTATATTCTTGCCTTTGTTATCAAAGATAAGGTGACCATATGTGCGTGGGTTTATCTCTGGGCTTTCTATACTGTTCCATTGATCTATATTTCTGTTTTTGTGCCAGTACCATACTGTCTTGATTATTGTGGCTTTGTAGTATAGCCTGAAGTCCAGGAGCCTGATTGCTCCAGCTCCGTTTTTCGTTCTCAAGATTGCTTTGGCTATTTGGGGTCTTTTGTGTTTCCATACAAATTGTGCAATTTTTTGTTCTAGTTCTGTGAAAAATGCCATTGGTAGTTTGATAGGGATTGCATTGAATCTGTAGATTGCTTTGGGTAGTAGAGTCATTTTCACAATGTTGATTCTTCCAATCCAAGAACATAGCATATCTCTCCATCTATTTGTCTCATCTTTAATTTCTTTCATCAGTGTCATAATTTTCTGCATACAGGTCTTTTGTCTCCTTAGGTAGGTTTATTCCTAGATATTTTATTCTGTTTGTTGCAGTGGTACATGGGAGTGTTTTCTCGATTACACTTTCAGATTTTTCATCATTAGTGTACAGGAATGCCAGAGATTTCTGTGCATTAATTTTGTATCCTGCTACTTTACCAAATTCATTGATTAGCTCTAGTAGTTTGCTGGTAGCATCTTTAGGATTCTCTATGTATAGTATCATGTCATCTGCAGTGACAGCTTTACTTCTTCTTTTCCGATTTGGATTCCTTTTATTTCCTTTTCTTCTCTGATTGCTGTGGCTAAAACTTCCAAAACTATGTTGAATAAGAGTGGTGAGAGGGGGCAGCCTTGTCTTGTTCCTGATCTTAGTGGAAATGCTTTCAGTTTTTCACCATTGAGAAAGATGTTGGCTGTGGGTTTGTCATATATGGCCTTTATTATGTTGAGGAAAGTTCCCTCTATGCCTGCTTTCCAGAGGGTTTTTATCATAAATGGGTGTTGAATTTTGTCGAAAGCTTTTCCTGCATCTATTCAGATGACCATATGGTTTTTCTCCTTCAATTTGTTAATATGTGTTATCACATTGATTGATTTAAGTATATTGAAGAATCCTTGCATTCCTGGAATAAACCACACTTGATCATGGTGTATGATCCTTTTAATTTGCTGTTGGATTCTGTTTGCTAGTATTTTGTTGAGGATTTTTGCATCTATGTTCATCAGTGATATTGGCCTGTAGTTTTCTTTCTTTGTGACATCCTTGTCTGCTTTTGTTATCAGGGTGATGGTGGCCTCGTAGAATGAGTTTGGGAGTGTTCCTCCCTCTGCTATGTTTTGTAAGAGCTTGAGAAGGATAGGTGTTAGCTCTTCTCTAAATGTTTGATAGAATTCGCCTGTGAAGCCATCTGGTCCTGGGCTTTTGTTTGTTGGAAGATATTTAATCACAGTTTCAATTTCAGTGCTTGTGATTGCTCTGTTCATATTTTCTATTTCTTCCTGATTCAGTCTTGGCAGGTTGTGCATTTCTAAGAATGTGTCCATTTCTTCCAGGTTGTCCATTTTACTGGCATAGAGTTGCTTGTTGTAATCTCTCATGATCTTTTGTATTTCTGCAGTGTCAGTTGTTACTTCTCCTTTTTCATTTCTAAGTCTATTGATTTGAGTCTTCTCCCTTTTTTTCTTGATGAGTCTGGCTAATGGTTTATCAATTTTGTTTATCTTCTCAAAGAACCAGCTTTTAGTTTTATTGATCTTTGCTATCATTTCTTTCAGTTGTTTTTCATTTATTTCTGATCTTTATGATTTCTTTCCTTGTGCTAACTTTTGGGGTTTTTTGTTCTTCTTTCTCTAATTGCTTTAGGTACAAGGTTAAGATGTTTATTCAAGATGTTTCCTGTTTCTTAAGGTAGGATTCTATTGCTATAAACTTCCCTCTTAGAACTGCTTTTGCTGCATCCCATAGGTTTTGGTCATCGTGTCTCCATTGTCATTTGTTCCTAGGTATTTTTTGATTTCCTCTTTGATTTCTTCAGTAATCACTTCGCTATTAAGTAGTGTTAATGTTTAGCCTCCATATGTTTGTATTTTTTACAGATCTTTTCCTGTAATTGATATCTAGTCTCATAGCATTGTGGTCAGAAAAGATACTTGATACAATTTCAATTTTCTTAAATTTACCAAGGCTTGATTTGTGACCCAAGGTATGATCTATCCTGGAGAAAGTTCCATGAGCACTTGAGAAAAATGTGTATTCTGTTGTTTTTGGATGGAATTTCCTATAAATATGAATTACGTACATCTTGTTTAATGTATCATTTAAAGCTTGTGTTTCTTTATTTATTTTCATTTTGGATGATCTGTCCATTGGTGAAAGTGGGCTGTTAAAGTCCCCTACTATGATTATGCTACTGTTGATTTCCCCTTTTTTGGCTGTTAGTATTTGCCTTATGTATTGAGGTGCTCCTATGTTGGGTGCATAAATATTTACAATTGTTATATCTTCTTCTTGGATCGCTCACTTGATCATTATGTAGTGTCCTTCTTTGTGTCTTCTAATAGTCTTTATTTTAAAATATATTTTGTCTGATATGAGAATTGCTACTCCAGCTTTCTTTTGGTTTCCATTTGCATGGAATATCTTTTTCCATCCCCTCACTTTCAGTCTGTATGTGTCTCTAGGTCTGTAGTGGGTCTCTTGTAGATAGCATATATATGGGTCTTCTTTTTGTATCCATTCAGTCAGTCTGTGTCTTTTGGAGGGAGCATTTAATCCATTTACATTTAAGGTAATTATCGATATGTATGTTCCTATTCCCATTTTCTTAATTGTTTTGGGTTTGTTATTGTAGGTCTTTTCCTTATCTTTTTTTACTTGCCTAGAGAAGGTCCTTTAGCATTTGTTTTAAAGCTGGTTTGGTGGTGCTGAACTCTCTCAGCTTTTGCTTGTCTGTAAAGGTTTTAATTTCTCCATCAAATCTGAATGAGATCCTTGCTGGGTAGAGTAATCTTGGTTGTAGGTTTTTCTCCTTCATGACTTTAAATATGTCCTGCCAGTCCCTTCTGGCTTGCAGAGTTTCTGCTGAAAGATCAGCTGTTAACCTTATGGGGATTCCCTTGTGTGTTATTTGTTGTTTTTCCCTTGCTGCTTTTAATATTTTCTTTGTATTTAATTTTTGACAGTTTGATTAATATGTGTCTTGGCATATTTCTCCTTGGATTTACCCTGTATGGGACTCTCTGTGCTTCCTGGACTTGATTAACTATTGCCTTTCCCATATTAGGGAAGTTTTCAACTATAATCTCTTCAAATATTTTCTCAGTCCCTTTCTTTTTCTCTTCTTCTTCTGGAACCCCTATGATGCGAATGTTCATGCGTTTAATGTTGTCCCAGAGGTCTCTGAGACTGTCCTCAGTTCTTTTCATTCTTTTTTCTTTATTCTTCTCTGCAGTAGTTATTTCCACTCTTTTATCTTCCAGGTCACTTATTCGTTCTTCTGCCTCAGTTAGTCTGCTATTGATCTGTTGTTCACCGTTGCTTGTTTCCTCTTTAGTTCTTCTAGGTCCTTGTTAAATGTTTCTTGCATTTTCTCTATTCTAGTTCCAAGATTTTGGATCATCTTTACTATCATTATTCTGAATTCTTTTTCAGGTAGACTGCCTATTTCCTCTTCATTTGTTAGGTCTGGTGGGTTTTTATCTTGCTCCTTCATCTGCTGTGTGTTTTTCTGTCTTCTCATTTTGCTTATCTTACTGTGTTTGAGGTCTCCTTTTTGCAGGCTGCAGGTTTGTAGTTCCCGTTGTTTTTGGTGCCTGTCCCCAGTGGCTAAAGTTAGTTCAGTGGGTTGTGTAGGCTTCCTGGTGGAGGGGACTAGAGCCTGTGTTCTGGTGGATGAGGCTGGATCTTGTCTTTCTGGTGGGCAGGTCCACGTCTGGTGGTGTGTTTTGGGGTGTCTGTGGACTTATTTTGATTTTAGGCATTGTCTCTGCTAAGGGGTGGGGTTGTGTTCCTGTCTTGCTTGTTGTTTGGCATAGGGTGTCCAGCACTGTATCTTGCTGGTCGTTGAGTGAAGCTGGGTGTTGGTGTTGAGATGGAGATCCCTGGGAGATTTTTGCCCTTTGATATTACGTGGAGCTGGGAGGTCTCTTGTGGACCAGTGTCCTGAAGTTGGCTCTCCCACCTCAGAGGCACAGCACTGACCCCTGGCTGCAGCACCAAGAGCCTTTCATCTACACGGCTCAGAATAAAAGGGAGAAAAAGTAGAAAGAAAGAAAGAAAGAAAGAGGATAAAATAAAATACAGTAAGGTAAAATAAAATATAGTTTTTAAAATTAAAAAATAATCATGAAGAAAAATTTTTTAAGTAAAAAAAAAAACCTAAAAAACTGGACTGCTAGAATCCTAGGACAAATGGTGAAAGCAAAGCTATACAGACAAAATCTCACACAGCAGCGTACACATTCACACTCACAAAAAGAGGAAAAGGGGAAAAAATAATAAACCTTGCTCTCAAAGTCCACCTCCTCAATTTGGGATGATTCGTTGTCTATTCAGGTATTCCACAGATGCAGGGTACATCAGGTTGATTGTGGAGATTTAATCTGCTGCTCCTGAGGCTGCCGGGAGAGATTTCCCTTTCTCCTCTTTGTTCACACAGCTCCTGGGGTTCAGCTTTGGATTTGGCCCCGCCTCTGCGTGTAGGTCGCTGGAGGGCATCTGTTCTTCGCTCAGACAGGACGGGGTTAAAGGAGCCGCTGATTCGGGGGCTCCGGCTCACTCAGGCTGGTGGGAGGGAGGGGTACGGAGTGCAGGGCAAGCCTGCGGCGGCAGAAGCCAGCATGACGTTGCACCAGCCTGAGGTGCGCTGTGCGTTCTCCCGGGGAAGTTGTCCCTGGATCCCGGGACCCTGGCATTGGCGGGCTGCACAGGCTCCCCAGAAGGGAGGTGTGGAGAGTGATCTGTGCTCATACACAGGCTTCTTGGTGGCGGCAGCAGTAGCCTTAGTGTCTCATGCCCGTCTCTGGTGCTCCTTTAAGCAGCGCTGTTAATCCCCTCTCCTCATGCACCAGGAGACAAAGAGGGAAGAAAAAGTCTCTTGCCTCTTCGGCAGGTCCAGACTTTTTCCCGGACTCCCTCCCAGTTAGTCGTGGTGCACTAATCCCCTGCCGGCTGTGTTCATGCCGCCAACCCCAGTCCTCTCTCTGCGCTCCTACCGAAGCCTGAGCCTCAGCTCTCGGCCCCGCCCGCCCCAGCGGGTGAGCAGACAAGCCTCTCGGGCTGGTGAGTGCTGGTCAGCACCGATCCTTTGTGCGGGAAACTCTCCGCTTTGCCCTCCGCACCCCTGTTGCTGTGCTCTCCTCTGTAGCTCCGAAGCTTCTCCTCTCCGCCACCCACGGTCTCCACCCGCAAAGGGGCTTCTAGTGTGTGGAAACCTTTCCTCCTTCACAACTCCCTCCCACTGGTGCAGGTCCCGTCCCTATTCTTTTGTCTCTGTTTATTCTTTTTTCTTTTACCCTACCCAGGTACATGGGGGGTTTCTTGCCTTTTGGGAGGTCTGAGGTCTTCTGCCAGCATTCAGTAGGTGTTCTGTAGGAGTTGTTCCATGTGTAGATGTATTTCTGATGTATCTGTGGGGAGGAAGGTGATCTCCGTGTCTTACTCTTCTGCCATCTTCCCCTAGATCCTTTTATTCGCATTATTAAACATAATATTCATCCTGGAAGTTAATGGGAGAATTCCCAGCTAGAGTCTACCTTTGACCTATTCAGACTCAGTTATAAGCATTCATTTAGAGAGTAGATTTATAATGACTTAAAATTGTTAGATATTGTTTCAGATAGTTTGTGTTTCCAATTGCTATGGTGTTCCATGCTCCTATGTTTATACAGTACATTAAATATAAATAATGATAACAAGACATAGAACTCAAGGTACTTCATTTCTCTCATTCTAGATTATACTTGGAGCTTTTATATTTTTTCCAATTTTATTGAGATATAATTTATATACATCACTGTATAAGGTTCAGGTGTGCAACATGAGGGTTTGACATATGTTGTGAAATGATTACCACATTTTAATTAACATCCATCATCTCATACAGATATACTAGAAAGAAATGTAAAAAAAAGAAAAAGAATTTCTCCTTGTGATGAGAACTCTTAAGATTTACTCTTAATGGCTTTCATATGTATCATATACCTGTCTTAATTATAGTCATGTTATACATTACATTTTTAGTACTTATTTACTTTATAACTGGTAATTTGTACCTTTTTTCAATTTAATTTTTATTTTATATTGGAGTATAGTTGAGTTACAATGTTGTGTAAGTTTCCGGTGTACAGCAAAGTGATTCAGTTATACATATACATGTATCCATTCTTTTTAAGATTCTTTTCCCATATAGGTTATTACAGAGTATTGAGCAGAGTTCTCCATACTATACAGTAGGTCCTTGTTGATTATCTATTTTATATATAGTAGTGTGTATATGTTAATCCCAGCCTCCTAATATATCCCTGCCCCTACCTTTCCCCTTTGGTAACTGTTAAGTATTTCCTAAGTCTGTGAGTCTGTATTTTGTAAATAAGTTCATTTGTATCATCTTTTTTAGATTCCACATATAAGTGATATCATATGATATTTCTCTTTCTCTGTCTTATTTCACTTAGTATGATAATCTCAATGTCCATCCATGTTGCTGCAAATGGCATTATTTCATTCTTTTTTATGGCTGAGTAATATTCCATAGTATATATGTACCAAATCTTCTTTATCCATTCCTCTGCTGATGGACATTTAGATTGCTTCCATGTCTTGACTATTGTAAATAGTGCTTCTATGAACATTGGGGTGCATGTATCTTTTTGAATTAGAGTTTTCTCCAGATATATGCCCAGGAGTGGGATTGCTCGATTACATGGTAGTTCTATTTTTAGTTTTTTAAGCAACCTCCATACTGTTCGCTACAATGGTTGTGCCAATTTACATTCCCACCAACAGTGTAGAAGGGTTCCCTTTTCTCCACACCCTCCCCAGCATTAATTCTTTGTAGACTTTTTGATGATGGTCATACTGACCAGTGTGAGGTGATACCTCATTGTAGTTTTGACTTGCATTTCTCTGATAATTAGTGATGTTGAGCATCTTTCTATGTGCTTTTTGGCCAACTGTATGTCTTCTTTGGAGAAATGTCTGTTTAGATCTCCTGCCCATTTTTTGATTGGGTTGTTTGGGGATTTTTTGACATAGAGCTGTATGAGCTATTTGTGTATTATGGAGATTAATCCCTCGTAGGTTGCTTTGTTTGCAAATATTTTCTCCCATTCTGAGGGTTGTCCTTTCATCTTGTTTATGGTTTCCTTTGCTGTGCAAAAGCTTTTAAGTTTAATTAGGTCCCATTTGTTTATTTTTGTTTTTATTTCCATTACTCTAGTAGGTGGATCCAAAAAAGATCTTGCTGTGATTTATGTCAGAGAGTGTTCTGCCTGTGTTTTCCTCTAAGAGTTTTATATCGATAGTATCTGGTCTTACATTTAGGTCTTTAATCCATTTTGAGTTTATTTTTGTGTATGGTGTTAGCGAGTGTTGTAATTTCATTCTTTTACATGTAGCTGTCCAGTTTTCCCCAGACCACTTACTGAAGAGACTGTCTTTTCTCCATTGTATATTCTTGCCTCCTTTGCTGTAGATTAATTGATCATAGGTGTGTGGGTTTATTTCTGGGCTTTTGATCCTGTTCCCTTGAGCTATATTCCTGTTTTTGTGCCAGTACCATACTGCTTTGATTACTGTAGCTTTGTAATATAGTCTGACATCAGGGAGACTGATTCCTCCAGCTGTTTTTCTTTCTCAATATTGTTTTGGCTATTCAGGAGTGTTTTCATACAAATTTAAAAATTCAAGTTCTGTGAAAAATGCCATTGGTGATTTGATAGGGATTGCATTGAATCTGTGGATTGCTTTGGGTAGTACAGTCATTTTGACAATACTGATTCTTCCAATCTAAGAACGTGCTATATCTTTCCATCTGTTTGTGTCATCTTTGATTTCTTTTATCAATGTCTTATATACTTGTTTAAAATTTTGAACAATTAAATAGAGTCAAATAGTTGGAGTAATATTACATTTGTTAAGTGAAAAGTTTTAGTTCAAGAATGAAATATTGTATGAAATTTGAATAATATCTCTAAAAGAAAAATTTATTCTTTTTTATCAATTGCTGTTAATAAAGTCCCTTGTTATTAACTGTAACATTATTTATTACTGAAACATTATATAGATACAAGTTTTTCTTTTCCTTTTTCAAAATAAAATGTTAATGTAATTTAAAAACATATCATTATTTTTCTCCTTTTGCTATTGATATTTATTTTTTTGTCTTACAGTTTTATTTAAAAACCTCACTAATAAAGAATATTATGTTACCTTTGGTTCCTATTCTATTTTTTTTAACATCTTTATTGGAGTATAATTGCTTTACATTGTTCTGTTAGTTTCTGCTGTATAACAAAGTGAATCAGCTATACGTATATATGTACCACCCTCAGAATGGGAGAAAATATATGCAAATGAAGCAACTGACAAAGGATTAATCTCCAAAATATACAAGCAGTTCATGCACCTCAATATCAAAGAAACAAACAACCCAATCCAAAAATGGGCAGAAGACCTAAATAGACATTTCTCCAAAGAAGATATACAGATTGCCAACAAACACATGAAAGGATGCTCAACATCACTAATCATGAGAGAAATGCAAATCAAAACCACAATGAGGTATCACCTCACACCAGTCAGAATGGCCATCATCAAAAAAATCTAGAAACAATAAATGCTGGAGAGGGTGTGGAGAAAAGGGAACCCTCTTGCACTGTTGGTGGGAATGTAAATTGATACAATTGATATAGCCGCTGTGGAGAACAGCATGGAGGTTTCTTAAAAAACTAAAAATAGAACTACCATATGACCCAGCAATCCCACTACTGGGTATATACCCTGAGAAAACCATAATTCAAAAAGAGTCATGTACCACAGTGTTAATTGCAGCACTATTTACAATAGCCAAGACATGGAAGCAAACTAAGTGTCCATCGACAGACGAATGGATAAAGAAGATGTGGCACATATATACAATGGAATATTACTCAGCCACAAAATGAAACGAAATGGAGTTATTTGTAATGATGTGGATGGACCCAGAGTCTGTCATACAGAGTGAAGTAAGTCAGAAAGAGAAAAACACTGTATGCTAACACAAATATATGTTATCTTAAAAAAAAACAAAAAAGGTTCTGAAGAACCTAGGGGCAGGACAGGAATAAAGACGCAGACATAGAGAATGGACATGAGGACACTGGGAGGGACAAGGGTAAGCTGTGACAAAGTGAGAGAGTGGCATTGACATATATACACTACCAGATGTAAAACAGATAGCTAGTGGGAAGCAGCTGCAAAGCACAGAGAGATCAGCTCAGTGCTTTGTGACCAACTGGAGGGGTGGGATACGGAAGGTGGGAGAGAGACGCAAGAGGGAGGGGATATGGGGATATGTATATGTATAGTTGATATTTATTTTAAAAAATTTTCTGCTGGCATGATTATATAAGTACAATAAAATAAAACATTCACTGTGTGTCTTTTCTGGCCATTATTATTCGTTATTTTACTTCATGATTATTACTGACAGTTATTTTATCATAGAGAGGAAAGGGATGTTAACAAGGAAAGATCTGCTCCAGGTGTCAAATATGCCAGGTTTGCCGCTGCTTTGTAGGTCCTCTCTAGCTGTATCTTAGTTTCTCCATTTGGGGGATTTTTGTTTTTATTTCCATCACCTCCTTTCTTTCTTTGGATTTATTTTGTGGCTCTTTTTCTAACTTCTTAAGTGGTATGCTGAAGAAAAACTTTAGGCTCTAGATTTTTAAACAAAATTTTAATGTTGCAATTTAACGAGTGTATTTTTCTTCAGTGAAAGTGAAGAACTTCAGTAGCCTATGATGAGTTTGTTATCATTCATAATTATCTTCTTTTGCATTGTCTTATGTTCACTACTTACTTACCAAATGCTTTCCACATACATAACAATATATTAGGTGATGTGTGTGCTACAAAGATCCAGGAGGACATAATTCCTATTCTTAAAGATACTGTATTCATTGTTAGAAATTAGTGTGTCAGGAGTCTTCCTGGCACTGATCCTCGTCTGTGCCCTGCTTATCCCAAAGGGTGGTGGATGAAGATGGGTGCTCAGAAGTATGGATAATGATGTCACTGGAACTGAGACTGGATGTGGGCTCATAGAAATTGTACTTGTTTTATCCACCGTATTATAATCTTCCACCAAAAAGCCCTCAGTTTCATTGCTGACCTTGCCATGGCTCCATCTCCGCCTCCTCACGTTCCGTAAACCTGCGAGTCTAGTTCCTGTTGTCATTGACTTCCCATCCCTAGTCTCCTGGTCTTTAATGGAAGTTTGCATTGCTTGTACACCTGCAACAGAAGGGATGGTAATGGGGAGAAAATGATGTTTAGGAGAAAATAATTATAAGAAATGGGTGAAGGCGCATACCCCAAAGGGGTAAAGAAAGCTCCGTTGACCCTCAGGCTAGAGATTTGGGGTTAACTCCACAGATGACCGGAGAAAACACAGAAGGAATCAGGAGGCAAGGAGTGTAGTCCACATCAGATTTGGGGAGGAGTTTGTTTGTTTTTACAAGAATACTTTGTAGGTGTTGTTGGGTATTTCCATTAGGAAGCACATGGTGTCTAACTGGTTAACTTTTTTGATATTATAGCAATTGATGAACATCGCTCAAGCTCATATTTCCTTAGGATGTATAAAACTGTAATATATTATCATTCTTTCTGTATTCACTAACTGGAATAATTCTATAAAGATGAAATTACCCTCCCCAACTATTTGGTTGCCCTGAATTACAGTTGGTGTAGGAGAGGTGGGATAACTGCTTGATCTTTTCCTTTACTGTTTTAAAAATTGTCAGTTCATTAATGCCCTCCAAAGGAGATAAATGTTTTTGATTTTTGTGTTGTGTTTTTTTTTTTTTGAGAAGCTTTACAAAGCGATAGACTAAATAAAACATATGTCATGTGTTTCAATTCATGGCAGTCATCCTTACTGATGCTCAAATTTTCTAGTCTTTGGCCAGTGGTAGCCTTTTTTATATTAGTTTCTGAATCCACTAGAGATAATGCTCATGGGCTTTGACAGTAACTTTCTCTTTGGTATTTAAGATGATCCAAGTTCATATTATGCATTTCTTTTCCTCTTTTCCTAGACTTGGAATCAACTATTTCTCTAAGGAGTTTCAATTCCTTTTACTCAGAAATTGCAGTTAAAGACCAGGAACTAAGGGTGTTCATTGTTACTATATTAGTCACTGTTTCAAGACATTTTGGTGGACAGAGATACGAAATACTTTATTTCCTTTGTGCTTATATAACACATTATAAATTCTTATTGGTAACTACATTTCATATTAAGGACTATGGGGTTTTTACTTAACTTCATTGACCTTGGAATTGCATTTTGTTCCCTCCATGCTTAAAAATCCTGGTTTTCGAGAACACCAGTATAATTACCCATTTGTTTTATCCCACAATATACACATGACAGTTCCAGAATAGTAATATTAACACTTACTAACTGAAAACAAATTAAGAATTTGTTTTTGTAGTTTCTGTTGCCTTTAAAGTATATCCCACTAGGAATGTTTGGTCAAATTTATAAGTTACTTGAAATAGTTCTTCCTTGTGTTGTTGTACTAGCAATATGATACATGGATTTTACTTTTAAATTTCAGGAAATGCTTTTTGAAATTGATTTTGCTTTAAAATTATTTAAAATATTTAGGTGCAGTCAAAGTGAAATTTAAAATTCACAAAACAGGGCATATTCCAAAATGTTTAGTTTTTATCCCTGTTCTCTCTATTCTCTCTCCTTCTAGGAAAACCTTTATGTATTTAACTTTATGCTTGTTTTTATAACATATATTTATTTTATTATATAAATTTTATATGTTATAATATTGTAATGTAAACTTTATAATTTTACATGAATATATAGGTAGATGTAGTCCCTTCCTTAAATAAACAGTAGCAAACTACACATGCTGCTTTCCACCTTGATATTTTCCACCTACCTTGGAGATCACTCCATGGTAGTATACAGGGGTATTCGTCATTACTTTTCATGTACATGGCTTATTCTCAATTTGATGGACATTTGCTTTGTTTCAAGTCTTTTACTATTACAAAGAGTGCTGTAATAAATCAACTTGTGTATATTTTATCAGTATATTTTGGAATAGTTTCCTAGAAGTGGGATTGCTAGGTCAAAAGGTAAATATACATATTTATATGAAATTTTGTTAGATATTGCCAATTCCTCTCCTTAGGGGTTATAGTATTTTGCATTCCCACCTGTAGTATATTAGAATGCCTGTTTTCCAATGGCCTCCCTTATGGCTTATACTATTAAATTTTCATATTGTATCTGATTGGTGAGAAACAATCTTCCAATACATTCTTTTACTGGAAGAAAGATTGAATATTGTTCATAGCTGCAGACCATTTAGGGTTTTGAGTGCTTTTCTTTATAATATGAATTTAGTAATATATTAAGGATACTACCCCTTTGTGTGTGATATAACTGCAATTTCCCCCTAGTTTGTTTTTCTATTTTGCTTATGGTATTTTTTCCTTGTAAAAAATTCTTAAATTTTAATAAGATTAGCCATTTTCCCCATTATTCCTTCTGGATTTTGAATTATAGTTAGGAAAGTTTTTCCCAACTACAAGTTATAAAGCAGTTAATCTGTGTTTTTTCTAGTACTTGTTTTGCCTTATTTTATTTTTTGACAGTCAACTCTGATCCTTTTGGAACTTATCCTAATGTATGATGTGAAGAATTGGCCCACTTTGATTGTTTTCCATGTGGCTATCCTCATTTAGCCACCCTTTTTGTGAAGGAGTTCATCTTCTCTCTGCTTATATGAGATATGGGACTTTCTTGTATACTGAATTTTCATATGCAGTTGAGTCTATTTCTTTTCTTTGTCCTTCCACCCAACCCTGTTTCTACTCTCTTCTTCTTGGTATTAAAATAGAGACTGGTCCCTCATGTTAAGGATGCAGGTGTACTTGCATAACATTGTCAGAATTATCAGAAACACCAACATAAATATGTATGCAAGGAATTTACAGTCTTTAAAAGACAAGTTTCCATGTCAATGTGCATCTCTTGCTCCATGTGTCTTTAACACAGAGAGCATGACCACAGATTCTATATCTAACTTGGCTGTTGAGTTGTTGGGTGTTCCTATATATATCACTTCCTCCAAGTTGAAGAAGTTTTATCACGAACTCAATAAAAACATAGTATCTAAAACACTTATGGTGGAAGTGCTTCTTATGGCAAACTGAATCATTGGTATACATTTAATAATGCACCTATTTTAATATCTGTTAATAGAGCTTTGAGACTAGCCTTTTGATCCATTTTGTCTTGCAACAAACAACATGCAAGATGCACTATACCTGCAACCAGCTTTTCCAAATCACATTTAATTGAAAGATCCCAATTAGCAAGTTGTTTATCAGTACAACAGACATGCGCATTCATATCATTGCTGTGTTCTTCTGCTTGCTTATGAATTACTGGAAAGCTACTGTTTTAGACAATGGCAGAAGGACAGAAAGAAGAGGGGAAAAAAATCTCTTGCAATTTTAGGGAAAATGAAGTAGAAAAGGATTCTCTGGAGATTTCATTATAAATGGTTAGCACAATTATGCTAAATGGAATCGATATATTTACATTGTTTTATTCAAGGTTTATCAGGTTCCATTATGAAACAATGAAATGCAATTAATACATTGTCAGTTCATTTTTCTTGTTTTATTTGAAAATGCTTCGGCATATTTTAGCATATCGTTTTTAGAGTAGCAAATAACTCTAATGTATAACATTAATAAACGGTGATAGACTTTACTATAAATATTGCATCTGTTGCCAAGAAAAGTTACATACAAAAACAGCATTGAAAACAGCAGTTCAGTAATTCTTGTGGTAGTAGGGACATGGGCCTTCTGTATCATTTTAAGTGTCTTTGCACTACTTGAACCTCTGCACTTGGAGAATATTGTTTTTTATACTTCAACAGTTTGCTGGGTTTAAGGGATTAACACCATATATGTGGTGTTGTGAGTGCCCAGAAAACCAACTGAGCAGTTTTCTTCCCCTTGTGTTTAGAGGGGAAGAGCTGAGGACTGAGGGAAAGCTGTGACAAACTTGTCACATGTACAATCATATCTAGATATTGTTACAAAGAATAACTTAAAAAATTAAGGCAGTCAATAAAATACTTAGATATAACACAGAATAAAACTACCAATCAAAAAGTTTCCATGGACTAAATTATTTTGGATTTCTAAAATCTTTTTGTTGTTATTTGAAAATAAATATTAAGTAATAAAGTATATAATAATTCAAAATATATTGTTTTCTGGTATCATTTGATACATCAAAGCAGATACCAATTTTACTTAACTGGGGCTGCTTCACGATTATCAAGCTACACTCTGAATTTTCTGTAAAAATTTCATGTATGCATTCTATATCAATTCAAAGGAAGCTTGAGGCATTGAAAAGCACGTGAGATACCACAAAATCAGAAAACCAGATCAACCACCATTATTTTTCCTCACCTGCCTTCTTCCATATTAAACTTTATGGAAATGTGGCAAAGGATAAGAATTTCTTTTTTGCATAAGAGGAGATGAAATAGTTTAACTTAAAAATAAGAGAATTTGAATCTCTAAATGCTATTTCTATCAAGCAGATATTTAGGTTGACTTCTAATACTGCATATTTAATTTGAGTATATCAGGAATTTTAAGATAGACAGAAAATAGCTGATATGAAAGTAGGTGGTTATAAAGATGTGAAATAAAGGAGATCTGAGTTTCATAGAATAAAAAGTTGCCCATCTCATGTGTTATGAATAGTTTTGGAAGTCCTCATTCACTCCCTGCCTTCTAATCCAACATATTCCCTTCTTACTTGCCTGATTGCTTTAGGGCTTAAAATTCCCATTAGAGAATTATTTCTTCAAATTACGACTTTTCTTTCCCTCTTTAAAATTCACGTACAATTAAGAAAAAACATGCTAACTAAAAGTCAATTTATATTTCAATTATGAATAAGTAAGTAATCTTCAGCTCAGGCATGATAAACTTGACTGGTAAATTGATGGGGGTATGAAAGCATTCTGAACATGGGTTTCTGCCTAAAGATGGGTACTTCAGTGGGGTGCAACAGCAGCGAGACATCATAATGTGGAAATTCATAAAGCAAGGATAGGTTCCAAGAAATATGATCCCACACTTATCAATTCCATCATGTTCACTCCCTTATTTTTTGGTTTCATGTTTTCTGCCCTCAAATATATTTCAAACAAGGGAAACTTTTTTTAAAGACGAGAAGAAGTAAATAGTTTCAATTGAAATATGTTTCTTTATCTACCACCTAAAATTTTTCCTTCCTTTCACTGGCAAACATTTACACTGAGTTGAGCAGTGTACACTCTCTCCATTTTATTGATATCCATTAGCTATAACACTTTGGATATTGTTTCAGATCCCATCAAACTACTGAAAACTTCCATGTTGAATAATTTTTATCACCAAAAATCTTTCCTCTGACTTTATTACTTTTTTTTTAGCTTAATTAATAGACATTTATTCCTCATACTTCTGGAGGCTGGAAGTCTGAGATCAGGGTGCCAGCACGGTTGGGTTCTGGTGAGATCTCTCTTTTGGGATGTAGACTGCCAATTTCTAGCTGTATCCTCACACCACAGAAAGAGGGAGAGCTGAGTTTCTGTTCTCTTATTAGGGCCCTAATCCCATTTATGAGGGTTCTACCCTCATGACCTAATTACCTCCCAATGGCCCCACCTCCTAATACCATCAAATTGGGGGTTGGCTTTCAACATATGAATCTTGGTGTAATCCATAAGAACTACTGATCCTTCAATGTCCCATGTTATTCCCAATACTTTGATGAAACATTTACTCACTCTTCTAGCTTTCAACCATGTCTGAAATTCTATGACACATGGATTCCAACCACACAATTTTGGACTTAACTATATTCCATCCTCAATTGTTAATTATTGTTTCATAACTTTGTAGTCTGAATGTTCTCAGGACTTCATCTGTGGATTTTAATAACTCATTAGCTCAAGCTTACATATATCGTAGTAGGACTTCGGCACCACCTCCTGGGATCATTGTTATTTCTGGGGCCTCAAGGGGCATTGTAATGTGCTCTGGAATAAGACTGCCCACATTCTTCTGCACTAACCATTTGGAAGCAGTGCCTCTACATGGCCACCACTGCCATGACAACGCCCCTCCGTGGGTGTCGTACTTGTTCCTGTTGTTCTGTCAGGCACAGGGATTTCTACCGATGGATTCTTTGACCTCTGAGTGAGTAAAAACTGCAGAGATATCTAGGAAATAATAGAGGTAAAAATGAGCTTTTTCTTCAACTTCATGCTGAATTTAATTACTTGCCCCCGTTTCCCCAACCAAGAAACCACATTACTTTGTGTTCTAAGTCTCATATGGTCTTGACTGGAAAATCATCTGAAGTTTTTCCTCTCTCTCCCATCACTTCCTACAAGAGCTCAAAAATGGTTCCTTTCAGGAATTGATGCTGTATTTTTCTCTTCTTTCCTCTCTGGTGTCTTCCTGGTAAGTTTTTGCACAAACCAACTTTCCTGTCTTATTAGCCCTGCTGTCTTGGACAAAACTACTGAAAGCCCTCATGAAATTAGTTGATAAAAATAAAGATGGGAGATAGGGAGGGAAGAAAGGAGTTGCAAACCATCCCACAAAATTTCCACTTGTGTTCATCTTAGAAACCTCACTACATATTTCTATCTTGCCTTCCAGTTTGGTTGACAAGCTACTTAGGGGTGGTATCTCTGTTTTCCCTATTCATCAAAGTGCCTAACACAATGCTCTGCAAATGGTAGATGTAAAATAAATACTGGATTAATTGATTAGAAATAAAACTCTGAGGACAGTTTCAAGTATCAAGTGGAAAATTTTACAGAATGAGGGAGAGTCATCCAAACTCAGAGATTTTTATTAATCTATGAAAGTTTTCTGTGTATAATTTTGCTGAAAACTATCCTATACTCACTATTGTCAGAGATTGCAATATGAAAATTTAGCAGATTTAGTGTTTGAGATTCCCCAAACTAAGTAGCCTAACATTGGTCAATCAACCCTTAAAGTGACTGGTGTTTATTATATCTCTCTTATGGAGAAAAAATATGTATACATTTTACCACATTTTGGGTGTGCAAGGGAACATGAGATCATCACACAGTAAAGCAAAATCTGAATGCATGAAAAAACAAGGAACCATGTGGTTAAAGATTACAAAAATGGTGGATGGATTGCTATGACATTTGGGTGTTCCAAGAAGTGAGTGGGTCTGAGTCAGAGGCTGAACAACCAGGAATGGAAACCAAGGATCTTCAATGGCACTGAGGATTCAGAAGGCTGAATTCTTGCCATGAATTAAGATTTATGAGGGTGATGTTCTATGTCATTTAAATAAACCCTATTACATGTATATGTGTGTGTAACATGTATATACTTCTCTCACATTATGCAAAGTAACTTCATGTTTATTCTACAGTCTGATCTGTAGGTAGTATTGGGGGACTGAGGTTGTATGATATGGGTTTTAAGGTACAGTAGTATTCTTTAACTTCCATTTTTGCTTTGTTCTGAAATAAAAAATGTTATGACCAACTTTAAAAAATGATACTTTAGGGCTTCCCTGGTGGCGCAGTGGTTGAGAATCCGCCTGCCAATGCAGGGCACGCAGGTTCGTGCCCCGGTCCCGGAGGATCCCGCATGCCGCGGAGCGGCTGTGCTCGTGAGCCGTGGCCGCTGGGCCTGCGTGTCCGGGGCCTGTGCTCTGCAACGGGAGAGGCCACAGCAGTGAGAGGCCCACATACCGCAAAAAAAAAAAGATACTTTATATACTTCCTTATTTACATGATAAAGTAATCTGAATTCTTTTGGAGGTAGAACAACTATTCAAACAAAGGAAGTTTTAAGATGCCCACTTCATTTTTTTTTAAAATAAATTTATTTATTTTTGGCCGCGTTGGGTCTTCGTTGCTGCGCACAGGCTTTCTCTACTTGAGGTGAGCGGGGGCTACTCTTCACTGTGGTGTGCAGGCTTCTCATTGTGGTGGCTTCTCTTGTTGCAGAGCAAGGGTTCTAGGCATGCAGGCTTCAGTAGTTGTGGCATGCGGGCTCAGTAGTTGTGGCTTGCGGGCTCTAGAGCACAGGCTCAGTAGTTGTGGTGCACAGGCTTAGTTGCTCCGCGGCATGTGGGATCTTCCTGGCCCAGGGCTCGAACCCGTGTCCCCTGCATCGGCAGGCGGATTCTTAACCACTGCTCCACCAGGGAAGTCCTACCATTCTTCTTAAAGAACAATCACCACTTTCAGTGTGATATTTGACCTATTATTCGCTATCCTTCCAGGCCATAAAAAAAAACAGATTTGAAAGCTTTACTACCCATCTGTTTTAGTCGGCATAATTAATAAATATCTGCCCGAGGCTGTACTAATTCTGTGTTTTTAGCTTTTATGACAGGTGAGTCTTTTTTAAAGCAAGTATACTGCACACTCTATTCAGTCATCACTCAAGGTGAGGGTTCAAGAGGGAAAGGATGATTATAGGAGAGGATGATTATAATCATTAATTCCAGCTATTACAAAAACTATTTCTTAATTAGATTTGTTAGCATATTCTATCTAGTATATATACATTTCCATTTGGGTCCTTGGTAGATCAGTTTTTGAAATTAGTACTTCTGTTATCTTCTTATATATTTTATAGAAGAACAGGAATCTGAGAGTAAAAGGCAAGGGATTCCTCATTTGATGTAATTAACACAGACTGCTGCTTTCACTATTTCTTAGGCTGACCAGCCACACTGATAGCGTCCTTAAGTGTCGGGGCTCCTCTAAATGTGCTGTGTGAGGATGAAGGATAATGCAAGCAGAGAGTGTGGGAGGGTGTGCTTCATCAGCACACCAGAGAGGAGTATTCAGTGGATTGGTAAAGGAAGTCTTCAATTACCTGGTCCAGAAACAGAGCCCAGCAAGATAAGCCAGGAAGATGGGAGCAGTAGCAGTAATCCAAGACAGGGAAGTTGGAAGAGTGATGTGGATAAAGTCTGGAGAGAGCACTTTCTGTGAACTGTTATTTACTTGTTATCAGAGGGAAGGACGTAGTTCTGTGTAGCTCACTTTTGCATTCTCCAAAGCATTTGACATGGCATTCTTTTTTTTTTTTTTACATTGAGGCAATGAATAAATATATTTTGAATGAATGCTTACATCATAAAATGCCACATATTATTTTTCTACCAAAGAATAACTTTAAAAAATTTTCCAACTTACCACTGGCCATCATGGGTAATGAAGCAATATTTAACATACAACTATGTTTTTAAGGCAAAACTCCAACCATTGTATTTGTTTTGCTTTTTTTTTTTTTTTTGCGGTACGCGGCCCTTTCACTGTCGCGGCCTCTCCCGCAGGCTCAGCGGCCATGGCTCACGGGCCCAGCCGCTCCGCGGCATGTGGGATCTTCCCGGACTGGGGCACGAACCCGTGTCCCCTGCATCGGCAGGCGGACTCTCAACCACTGCGCCACCAGGGAAGCCCTGTATTTCTGTTTTACAGAGAAATTTTGAAATGCTGAGTAATGACATTTTGAGCCCAACAGAGACCTGACCTTGTTGAATAGGTTTTTGAAAGGTCATTTTCATCTGCTTTATTTTTCAGAACGTCTTTAGTATCAGAAATTTAATTGTTTGCATCTTCTCACAAAGAAGGTAAATTCTCAGAAAAACATTTTCTTTTTAAACAGTTTCTGGTTGCTCATCTTTATCTTCCTCCTCAAGTTATTAGGTCACTTTAAGTGAATCATGATTTTGCTCTTCCTGACTATGTCTGTATTTTCCCTCTTGGTAATGAGGGTAGGAGCAAACTACCAGATGCTGGTAGACATGGTAGCTTCATTTTGCTGAGATCATGTTCCTGGAAGCTGGCAAGCTCCTACTCTTTTCCCATGACACTGAAAAGAATATCTTTTGCTCTCAAGTCTCTGTGTGTGCAAGTAACAGTCCTCAGTTTCCTTATATAATTTAGGTCATAATTATTTACATGCAAGATTCTCTGTCCTAGTTCAACAGACAATGTAATGGCAAAAATCATGGAACATTAGATATACATATATAACTTATTAAAAATTGTCTAAGCAACCTTGTCCTGTAGAAATATAGCACATGCCGCCTATGTCATTTTAATTGTTCTAGCATCTATTACATTTAAAAAAATAAAAAGAAACAAGTAAAATTATTTTTCATAATATGTTTAACCACATGTAACCATGTATATCCAAATTCACATTTCAACATGTAATCGATATTAAAATTACTAATGACCTAGTTTACATTCTTTTTCTCATACTTTTCAAAGTACTTTTCTCATAGTTTTCTCATAGTTTTCAAAATTCAGTGTTTATTTTCTACTTATAGCATCTCTCAATTAGGACAATACATTTTCATTGGATATACTTGATCTATATATTTCATAAAATGTACAGTTGAAAACAAAAGATTTATATATTCAAATTGTTCAAAATACTTAAAAGTTTTACAATGCTGAATCAAATATCAGATTTTAGATTTAAGTTTTTATAGGCTTTTTTAATATGACAAATTTTATGTTTTTCTGATTTAAAAAATTTTTATTTTATATTGGAGTATAGTTGATTAACAGTGCTGTATAGACGTATTTTTTAGAGCAGTTTTAGGTGCAGAGCAAAACTGAGAGGAAGGTACGGAGATTTCCCATATATCCCCTGCCCCCAGACATCCCCTATTATCAGCGTCCCCCACCAGAGTCATACATTTGCTACAGTTGATGAAACAGCCTTGACACATCATTATCACCCAAAGATCATAGTTTCCATTAGGGTTCAATCTTGATATTGTATGGTCTGGGCAAACATATAATGACATGTATCCACCATTATAGTTTCATGCAGAGTAGTTTCATTGACCTAAAAATCCCCTGTGCTCCACCTATTCATCTCTCCTTCCCTCTCCCAAATCCCTGACAACCACTGATCTTTTAACTGTCTCCACAGTATTGTCTTCCAGAATGTCAGATAGTTGGAACCATACAGCACGTAGCCTTTTCAGATGGGCTTAGTAATATGCATTTTAGTTTCCTCTATGTCTTTTCATGGCTTGATAGCTCATTTCTTTTTAGTGCTGAATAATATTCCATTGTTTGGATGTACCACTATGTTTATCCATTCACCTACTGATGCAAAACTTGGTTGCTTCCAAGTTTGAACCGTTACGAATAAATCTGCTAAAAGCATCCATGGGCAGGTTTTTCTGTGGAAATAAATGAGTTTTCAACTCCTTTGGGTAAATACCAAGGAGTGCGACTGCTGGTTTGTATGGTGAGCAAACTGTAAACTGTCTTCCAAAATATCTGTGTTATTTTGCATCCCCACTAGCAATGAGTGAGAGTTCCTGTTGCTCCACAACCTCATAAGCATTTGGTATTGTCAGTGTTCTAGATTTTGACTATTCTAGTAGGTATGTAGTGGTATCTCATTGTTTTAATCTGCATTTCTCTGATAGCATGATTTGAAGCATCATTTCATATGTTTATTTGCCCTCTGTATATCTTCTTTGGTGAGGTATCTGTTCAAGTCTTTTGCTTATTTTTAATCAGACTTTTTGTTTTCTTATTGTTGAATTTCAAATGTTCTTTGTTTATTTTGGGTAACAGTCATTTATCAGATATATCTTTTGCGAATATTTTCTCCCAGTCTGTGGTTTGTCTTGTCATTCTCTTGACTGTGTCTTTCACAGATCAGAAATTTTAAATTTTAATGAAGTCCAATTTATCAGTTCTTTCTTGTATGGATCATGACTCTGGTGTTATATCTAAAAAGTCATCTCCAAACCCAAGGTCATCTTGATTTTCTCATATGTTACCTTCTGGGAGTTGTTCAGTTTTGCATTTTACAGTTAGATCTGTGATCCATTTTAAGTTAATTTTTGTGAAGGGTGTAACGTCTGTATTAGATCCATTTTTCTTTTCTTGTATGCCGTTGTCTAGTTTTAGATTTAAGTTAAATTAATTAAAATTAAGTAAGATTAGAAATTTAGTATCTTAGTTGCATTAGCAGTATTTCAAGTGCAGTAGTCACATGTGTCTAGTGGCTATCCTATTGGTTAGTGTGGGTCTGGAGGGTTTGCAACTGAAGTCTCCCAAGCTTCTCACCTCTCAGCAATCAGACCACTCACAGTATCATTTATTCAGGTGTCCAGCTGTCCTGTTAGAGTTTGTAAATACCTTGGCATAAAGATCTGAGTGATTCAGCTTTTCCATGGACGACGATGATTTCAGTTTATCTGTGGGTGGATTTGGCTTCTTTGTTGTAGTCTTTCAACCACTTCTGGTGTCAGCCTTAGCAATCCAGGTAGATTGCTTTCTTATTATATCTTTCATAGTTTACTCACCAACATATGAGTGTTACAAAGCCTCCATCAAAGCCATTCTCAATCCACATTGCCACCTGCAGTGGTGCCACAAGAATCCAGTTTCTTCTGGTATTTTACAATTTTAGACACTAAACTATCCATTTAATGAGCAAAAACTACCTTTATATTTACCACAACATAGCATAAGGACAGACACTGTGTAATCAAAGATGGACCTTCATATATGCAAATTGGGGTTGGGATCTTTGTTTCCCAGATATTTATCTAATTCTACAACATATTAATATTACCAAGTTTTGACTGGACAACCAATGTACAGTATTACCAAGAATCCAAAATTTGATTGTATAACTTATTTTTTACTCCTTTTGCACTAAAGTCATCAGTCTGAAATATAGTTTGAAATTGAGGTAGCAATTTTTTTCAACGTGTAGTCAAAAACATCTACTTCAAAACTAACTGGGAAGCTTTAAAAAATAGGTGAAAATTTATCTTTTCAATAAAATTCAATTCTGATATACACTGAAGTTTGAGAACTACTGGTGTCAAGGTTATTTTAATAACCTAAAAGAATTTAGAATTTTAACACAATCCAAAAAACACTTTGGTTTGAAGTGTTGTGTTTGATTTGCACTTCATGGTTTGTCCCCTTGTTTTATGGTTGGGTAGTCTTTTCTTTTGAGGTTCCAATCACTCAGGTGTGTAGAAATGGAGCAAAAGCAAAAATTAAGGAAATATAAAAACCTCATTAATTGGCATTTTAATTAGCTACATTATATGTTCTTTAGAAATAAAACATTTTAAAAAGAAAATACTGGACCCATTACAGGTTATATATAGAGAAATTTCAGCTAAAGCCTGGCACACTACTATATCTATATTTAGACAGCACAAAGACTTCTGCTTTGTATTTTAAATTTCCTACCTGCCCATATGTTTTAAAAAAACAAAAAAAATCTGAGACACTTTAAAAGGTAACATTTTTAAAAATGTTATTTTAGGAAGAGATTCATTTAGTTTATTTTATTTGGTAAATAATGTTAAAATGAGTCATATTTCATTTGCAACTTTAGTTATTTTAATAATTTGAATGTAATTCTATTTAGCACTATTTACATGGTTGCTCATAATGTATATGTCCTTGTTTAAATCTCATTATGTTTTTAATTGTTTTGTATTTGTCACTTCCACAATTTTTTCCCCATGTGTTAAATCTGGAGGTTTTTGCTCAGTGGAAAGCCAAACAAAGAGAATGAAGTATATTAATTACAGTAAGAATAATTAATATGCATATCTGCACTGTATGCGATTACCTATGGACATTCAACACTGCCTTGAAAATTCTGCTGTATACATTTTTAGTAGTTTCTCTTTCCTACTTTCTGGGAAAAGTATTTTATACCTTATCTTTTTTCTCACCTTCCACCTCACTCATACATTTACACCTCTCCATCCTCCACTCACACGTAATTCATGTAGGAAAAGAGAAAATTGTATATTAGAACTAATTTCCTCATCTTCTGACTAGCACATAGACATGTGCCTACTTCCATTGTCACTCAAACTATTTATTTTCTTATATTTGAATTTAGGCAGTTTCTCTTCTTTTAAAGGACCATCTCTCCACTTGTAAGCTGGATCCTGTACCCTCTCATCTCCTCAAGGATATGACCCTCTGGGTAGCCTCTCTCTCCTGTATCTCTCGCCTGGTTCTTATTCTTAATTTCTCCTGCCTAGAGCACTATTTTTCTGCTTTTTTGGGGCAATGCCTGTCGTATTTACTCCTTAGATTTCACTTTATATATTACCTCAAAGGGAACTTCTATCACCCTATTTAATGAAAATGAATATGAAATACCTCCCTCACCTTTATTCTCCATCACAGCATCCTAGTTTCTTCTTTATCTACACGCATCTTTGTTTACTTGGTATCTACCGGTCTTGTTTTCCAGACTAGAAACCCCACAAAGGCAGAGACCATTTCAGTCTTTTTTACTTCTCTGTCCTTAGCTACTGACACAATGCTTGGCCCACAGTAACTTCTCACTAAGCATTTATTGAACACAGAAATAACTTCTCCCACGTTGGTGCATATTAATATAGCATAGTATAAGAATTCTCCTATATTTGACTATACATTTCCAATTTTTTTCTATTGCAAACAATACTTCATAGGACAATTTATATATCCATCTTCATGTATTCATGCTATGATTGCCACAAGAAAGATTTGTTGAAGTGGAAATGCTGGGTCCTATCATCAGTATAGCCATTTAAGATTCTGATACTTGAGAATCAAAATCTTAACACTTATTAGGTTGACTCTAAATACCAGAAGAAAATCTCCATTTTGTTCAGGCCAAATCCTTTTCTCAGGGCTGCTCCTTCCTTAGCACAGGCAATGAAATGAGGTATTTATTTTTAGCACCAGGGGATGCATTTCAAACTGTGGACAGTGATTTGTCTTTGTTGCTCCCGGCACAGTCTTTTTGTACCAACTATTAATCAACTGACTTCTCCAGAAGATTTTGCCTCTTCCTACCTTCTATCCAAATGCTGGCTTTATCTTTACCTCCTAGAATGGCAGTGGGCTGCTGCTGCTTTAGATGTCACTCTTTCTTCAACTGACTGCTCCCTGTCTGCATTTTCTATGCTGTGATCAATATCCTTTCTGCCTGTTTTGGCACTGGCAGTATTTGTTTAAACCTGTTCTGGTGGAAAATTTTACCTGCTGCTGGGAGCTTGGGCTGAATACAGTCTGCCTTAGTTTTTCAACCCTTTGAGAAGGACCAGGACACCACCGGTACTTTAAATAATTTGAAAATATTTAAATCCATGCCAGAACTAGCATTGTGATGCTCTTCCATTTCTCCTTTCTATTCAACATTGTTCCCTGTTTCCCCGGAATCCCTTGGAATCTCCACAGAAATACCTAATCCTCCTTGAACTATAAGCCAAAGTACTCTCTGATTCCCCCAAGTAGTGTGAAGCAGTCTTTCTCATAGACACTCTGTAATTATTATCAAGAGCAAATTATGTTTTATTACGTTTGTCTGTTCCCAGGTCTCTTTACCTGGCAGATTCTAAGCCCTTTGAGGACAGGGACCATGTGGTTAAAGGCATCTAGCTATGCAATCAGAGAGATCTGTATTTAAATCCATTCTCACTACTTTCTAGCTGTGTAAACTCGGGCAAGCCACTTAGCTTCAGCTGCTTCACTTATAAAAATAAAAACAGAATAACTAAAACACCAGTCTCACAATGTCGTGAAGAATCAATGAGGTAATGTTCACAGGCACTTAGAATGGAGACCGGTGTGTTTTACATCTGCGAGAAATGCTGGCTATTGTGGTAGCCATCAAAATGCACCTCTTAGATTGCAGGATATGGAGCATCACTGACCCATAGCCTCAGCTTCCGTCCTCTGAAACCCATCCCTGTGTTTGCCCAGGGGCTGAATTTCCCATAGGCGGATCCCAGCTGATGATGAATGTGGCAGGGACGTCGCTAAGGCAGGTCCATTCTTGGGAGACATGGGAACTCTCTGACTTTGTCTCCAGGATTCCCATCACCTTGTTGACGTTCCTTCGAATTGTACTGCTGTCTAAAGCGTTCCCGCTCGCAACCCCTCCTTCCCATTCTCCTTAAGAAGGGTCAGATCTGTATCACATCCTGATGGCTTGCCTAGATTCCTCTGGCTCACTTCCCATGTTCCCTGGTACATGGTATGGTACCAGTGATATGATAGGTACATGATACGCAGCAAGTGATTCTTTTCTATTCCAGTTAGAAAAACAGATCAGAAACCATTTGCATATCCAAGAAACACACAGGTGTGTTTCTTCTGTGTCTAATCCCCTCTTATGATTGGGTTTTTGGAGGACCTGAACTAGCACGATTTGTTCTGAGCGTGGTTTGAGGAAACCACTGCGGCTGTGGTAGGATGAAGATTTGACACTGGCTCACCTATGACCTGGTGGGTGAAGAGGATGCTATTCTGGTTGGCAGATGATGCGTGAATAGCCCTTGGCACAGGATGGTGGCTCAGCTGCTGAAGGTTTCACCTGTGGTGATCTGGGAAAATGTCCTTGGAGAGGAATGCTCTGGCAGGTGCAATAACGTAGACATTTGAAAGATTTGGTGGAAACAGTGCCAATAAGACAGAGTTGGATGGTTATTGCTAAATTGTGTGGATGCCCTGCAAAGAGATAATGACAGACTAAGGGCAATTAACAAGCAGTTAATGGCCAAGTGTGACAACCAGAGGGCCTCTGTGATACCTTACAAAGAAAGCCCCTATCTTCTGTAGTGGAAAAGCAGCTATATCTGAGCAGGAGCTTAAAGATATCATCATCGTTAGGGTTGCCGAGCTCCAGAGAAGTCTGAATGGTCAGCCAGGGCAGGTCTGTTATGCAAAGGCCAGAGCGCTGGGGGGGAAACCTAGCACCTTAAAACATGGGCTGGTGCATCTGGGTGATTACCCTTGATGATGTTGATTCTATAGATTCTCTGGGTTTGCAGAAAAGGTCTCCCTTCCCTAGTAACACCCAGCACTTTCCTATACTGAATGATGCTGGAGAAGCCCTTCCTCTACAAGTTAACAGGTTATCTCCCTTAGGAGCTGCCCTCACCTTCTGTCTTGGCTGCCAAGGTGCTAACTAGGGTTAAATCCCTTTATAACCCAGCTGGGGATGTGCTGGGCCTGAAGAAATGCAAGAATTCATTAGGATGTATCGGCAGGAGCCAGGATAATACCTCAGAGATCAAGAGGGCCAGAATATAAGACTGGATAAGAAAGAATTCATTGATTTGGGAACACTTTCTTGGGACATAGGATTAAAATCTTAAAAGGAAGCCCAGGGAAGTAAAGCAAAGTTGCTGCTAAATTGACCTTTAGAAGCCTGGAGAAAGTTATATCCAACATTCAGCAAAATGCAAATCCTGAGTTGCCTTGAAAGATGTTGAAAGAAGGAATAAAGAGTCTGAGGGAATCTGGCATTCATCTGTGATGAATCTTATGTAAGGATGGAGGACCCACCGGAGGATTATGTTCCACAAAAGGGCTCAGAGGACATATTATTCACCCAGGCCATCAGGCATACACCAGTGAGGGGTCACCAAGATCAGCAAGAAGTTCAGCTGTGGTTCTTTCTCCTCAGTCCAGCCCAATAGACCACAGAGGTGACAGTCACAGAGTTGGGCTTATTGACATCTTTGGGATGATGGGGACCTAAAGAAATAGTCAGGTGGTGGTGCTTAAATATTACAAGTATAATGACACCCTATTTAGAAAGTGGACCTTCAGGGAGTCCTGGATAAGATCCAGTTCACAATGTGGCCACTGGGTCCGTGGACCCAGTCAGTGGTCATTTCCCAGTTACCAAGTGTGTCTAACTGGAATTCATATATTTGGAAGTTGGAACAACACCCACACTAAAGATGCAGTTGAGGTAGTCCTAATCACATTTTTGTTTATTTTACCATATTTTCTGTATCATATTTGTTTATTTTCTGTTTACTTTGAGATTGTAGAAACTTCATCCATCCTGGAGAGTAACGGTAGGCTACTGCAGACTCAATCAAATAGCAGTCTTGGTTATGGTTCCTCTGGCTGATGTGTTATCACTATTAGAGCAGATAATTAAGGTCTTAGGTCCATGATATGCAGCCAGTGATTCTGCTCTATTCCAGTTAGAAAAACAGATCAGGAACCATTTGCATATCCAAGTTGCCACTAGGATGTGTTAGCTCTCCTGCTTCTGTCACAGTGTAGTCCAAGGAGATATGAACTGCAAGAACATCACACAGAATGTCACAGAGGTCCATTACAACAGTGACATTATGCTGGTTGGACAGGATGAGCAAGAGGTGGCTAGAAGGCTGGAGAACTTGGTAAGACAGCTTATATTCTGAGGGTGGGAGATAAACTAGGAAGTTCAGGGATCTGCCACTTCTATGAGATTTGTGGGTACAGGGATCAGAAGTGTACCGAGGTATCTTCTCTAAACTAAAAGATAAATTGCTGCATCTTGCATCCCCTCCAACAAAAAAGGAAACATGGTACCTGGCAGATCTTTTTTGGCTTCTGGATGCAACACATTCCATCCCTAGGAGTACTGCCTTAGTGCAACAGTGGGTGACAAAGAAGGCTGCCAGCTTTAAGCGGGGCTGGGATCAGAATAGAGCTCTGCAGAAGTTCCAGGCTGCAGTGCTTCAGCCTGACCACTTGGGCCATCAGATCCAGCAGACTCTTAGGTGTTGGAGGTGTCAGTAGTGAGAAGAGAAGCAGTGTAGAGATTATGGCAAAACTCAGTGGGAGATTTCAATGTGGGCTCCTGGAACCCGAAATGAGGCCCTGCCATCTATAGTAGAGATTACACACTGAAAAATAGCTCTTGACATGTTACTGGGCCCTGGTAGAAACAGAATACTTGACTTTGGAGTAAACGCCAGGGAACATGCACCTGGATATGTTCATTACAAGCTAGATTCCGTCAGGCCTGCCAAGTCCAGTCAGATGTACTCAGCAGCAGCCCATTCTAAGATGGAAATGGGACATTGGGATCGAGCCCAGGGAGTACCAGTTGTACAAGTGAGCTGCATGAGTAAGCTGCCAGACCCCATGACACCCACCATGATTATACCAGTCCTCCCTTCGAAGTTCACATCTGTGTGTGGTCTCATGGGAGCAGCTAAAGAAGTAGGAAAAAGTCTGAATTTGGCACATTGTAGCGGGTTAATAGACAGTAAACGAATGTAAGGATTTGTAAAAGCTTCTGCCTTTATGTAGGTGCATAATGATTTTTCCTTTTCTATGGATGACGAAACTGAGGCCAAGTGAATTAAATAAAATTCATTACCTGTAGGTAATGAATAGGGCCCTGGAAAACAGATGTCCTGCCTCATATGCTATAATGAGCTTTCTGCCACACCCTCCACTTTTTCATGTTTACCACAGGATATTATCTTCATTTTGAAAGGGAAATCAGGTTCATTATTAGAAATTAAATTATAACACAGTTCATGTTCCTCATTTAAAACATTTAAAATGCCATGCCCCATTTGCTAACCTAAAAACTGGTGTCTGCATATGTTGAGTCACTTTTTTCAATTACTTGCAAAACTGGATGGAGATTGGGAGGGCCTGTGAATTTACGCATCCTAATGAAACCTCAAAATAAAATGTTTCCATGTGCAACTTACACTCTTGTTGGATAACTTTACTTGATTGAAAATTAATTGAGAAAGATGAAATCATAAATTACCTTAAATTTACTGAAAGCCTGGGAACCACCTGTATTAGGTGTGAAGCTGATGAAGTTTCATCTTGAGTGGAAGTAAGTTGAGAAAACAACGTGGCTAACATTTCAGATATATCTCCAGAAAGAAGGCTGACATTATTAGCTCCACTGGCTCCAATATTGGCAAACTGGCAACACTGCAAACAGTAGATAGAAATCTACTATCATTATGATTGCTAAAGTTCCATTTAGCACTCACAATTTCCACTGGTTCCACTCGTATTTCCTGTTGTGCATATTCACTCTGGTTTTTCCTACTACTATTGACTCATTCATTCATTTATTCCTTCATTCCACAAACTTTTAGCTTGCTATAGGCACTGTGCTCTTATAGAAGAGTTCCTATGTGCATTAGTGATTGATAGAGAACATGTTGTTAAATTATGACATGGTAACATTTTGCAGATAAAGAAAATGAAACAGAGAGGTTTAGTAACTTCGTCAGTGTCACACAGCTAGTGGATGAAGGGTTTGAGATGCAGAACAGGAAGTATGGTTCTAGAGCCCATGTATTAAACTACTATATTGTTTCTCACAAAGTTCATAGTGTTGTAACACTCTCCACTTCACTGCTTTCAGGTATCACTGGTATATTTCTGAGGGAAACATACAGAATTCCACCAGGAAAGTAAAACATAAGGGCAAAAAAAGGAAGGTCTCTTGGGGCCTGTTACACATTTTTGTGGGCCCATGGCAACTTATCTTGGGCCTCAGAACACTGTTTTTATTTTTTAAAAATTTCTTTTCTCATAAAGCATTTGGAAAGAATGTGATTCATGTGACTGAGTCAACTGCTATTGTCAATTCAGTCAACTGCTGGATTGGCTGTTCTAATGTGGTGAAAATTATTGGATACCTCTATATGTGACTCAGTAGTAATAATACAATTTTAATGAAAATATGAATGGACAAGGTTATTTTGTTATGCAGCAAGGTTATTCTGGGAAAAGGTGTAAATATAATGTAATTGGAGTTGTAAGACTTTCTTGTTACCCATAAAATTTGGGTAATGATAAGCTCATTCAGAATTCTTCAGGAACAGAGATGTAATATATCTAAGCTATATGCTCAGCAATAAAGCAGTCAAATTTCCTAATACTAAAAGGACATGATGACTGAAGTTGACTTTGGAGATCTACCTGATAATACTTTAATATGATTTTGGAAGGGCATACTCTGTCCCCTTAAGGTCACTGTAGTTTTTGTTTTTGTTTTTTTTTCCCATTTTTAATGGAAGAGCTTTAGTGAAATGTAATTCACATACCATGCAATTCACTCATTGAAGGTGTGTCATTTAACGGTATAGTCAAGAGTTGAAAACCATCACCACAATCGATTTTAAAAGTTTAATCACCCCCCAAAAAACCCCTGTGCCTCTTAGTCATTACTGCCCCCAATCCTCCCATCTGCCTCAGCCCCTGGCAACCACTAATCTTTTGCCACTCTATGGATTTAACTATTCTGGACGTTTCATATAAATGGAATCATACAATATGTAGTCTCTGTGCCTGGCTTCTTTCACTCAGCATGTTTTCAAGGTTCATCCACGTTGTAGCATGTATCAGTTCTTCCTTGCTTTTTATGGCTGAACAATTACATTGTATGGATAGGTCACATCTTGTTTACTTATTCATTGATTGATGGACATTTGGGTTGCTTCCAAGGTCACTGTAGTTTTATCACAACAGTATTTCTTAGATATGTGCTTTGTTTTTTTGGATACAGGGTCTTATTACTAGAAATTAGAATCTTCAAACAATTGAGCTGAAAGGGACCCTAGAGTGCATGTGATGGAAGATAACCAGGAACTTTTCTTTCTTTTTTTTTTGTCTTTTAAAGGCAGAGTGATTTCATAGCCCAAGCCAGCAAGAAGCTTTTACTGTTTTCTAATCACTATATTGAGTGTGCTTGTAACCTATAACATCCTTTGAAATTAATTCAATAAACTGAGTTTACTAAAATAAAAAATAAAAAGTCTGTCACAATTTGGACATTCTGGACTGGGAATCCTATGATTATTTCCAACTGGTCCTGGGGTTTTGTTTCCCAGTTATGTGCATTCACGCCCATCTGCTACGTGGCACTGTGACAGCTCACTCTTGTTGGAGCCCTGACATGCTTTTTGCTGAACAGGGGTTTCAAGTCAATGTTCAAATAAAAAAGTTTTCCACTGAGCTCTGGTCTGTTAAATTACAACCTTCATTTATTTTGTACTCAATAACAACACAACACTTTTAAGCCCATTCATAATTCAGTTCATCTACAAGGCCATTTTTTCATTAAATAAACTTATATTTTAAAATTGATTTAGATTTACAAAAGCAGTACAGAGAGTTCCCACATAACTCACACCCAGTATACTCCATTATTAGCATCTTGTATTAGTATGGTATTTGACACAATTAATGAACCAATACTGATACATCAGCACTAACTAAAGTCCATACTTTATTCAGGTTTACTTACATTTTACCTAATAACTTTTTCTTTTCCAGGATCCTTACATTTAGTTGTCATGTCTTCTTGGATTCCGCATGACTGTGATGGTTTCTCAGAATTTCCTTGTTTTTGATGACCTTGACAGTTTTGAGGACTGTGTCACTTAGATACAATTTGTCTGATGAAGTTATTGCAGTTAAACTGGGGTTATGAGATTTTAGGAGGAAGCCCACAGAAGTGCCATTTTCATCATATTGTATCAATGATATGTACTTTCAACGTGATTTAGTATTGTTGATGTTGTCCTTGATCACCTGGATGAGGTAGTGTTGGTTAGGTTTCTCTACTGAACACCTTTTTTTAAAACCTCCCCAGTATGTTCTGTATTCTTTGGAAAAGAGTCATAATGAGAAACTTAAGAAACGGAGCGTTATCCTCCACCTCTTCGACGATGAAGCATATACATATTTGGAAATGTTTTGCATGGGAGATTTGTCTATTTTCTGTCTTTTATTTATTCAATCATTTATACATTAGTATGGATTCATGAATATTCATTTTCTATTTTGGGCTGTAATCTAGTACTATTTTATTTATTTTGTTGCTCAAGTTGTGCCAGTTTTGGCCATTGGGAATTCTTTCAGTTGGCTACTATGTCCCCTTGACATACCCCCATCATTTTGTGTGTGTGTGTGTGTGTGTGTGTGTGTGTGTGTTTTAGCACTTTCTTATCTTTCAGCAGTACAATATACTCTAGCCTCACTTTGTATATTTCCTGCCCAGTTCTAGAATCAGCAGTTTTTCCAAGGAACTCTGGATTCTTTTATTGGAGAATTGTGTTAGACCAAGATCTGGGTACTAGTTATACTCATTGCTACTGCGATGTCATTGCTTTTAGGCCCTTTCAGCAGACAGAGCAACATATTCTCTCTCTCTTTCTCTCTCTTTAATATATATATAAAATTAGATAGATAGATGTTCAAATTGATGTCTCCAAATCTAATCCATTACCACATGAATCATTCTGGCCTTTTCTTGCTTATCTATAACTTCCCATTCCAACAGTGAGAAATCTGGCTCTCACCATACACCACCCATTCACTTAATTATCTAATTTTAGTATACATGTATAGTGGTTTCAGAATTGTTAACCCTAATCAACTTATGATCCAGGGTATCCTACTTATGCACAATTGCTTTTGCTTTTAGTCCTAAAGAGGCCACTCTTTTCTGGCTCCTTATTGCAGCATTTTCCCCTTACCTTCTTCAGTGAGATTATGTCTTACATTTGTAGTATAGTTAGATTTTTTTGGTCACATTCTGCATCCATCCTGTGATCCCTTGACTTCCTAATTAAAAAAAAAATTCGTACATTGTTTCACTCTGCACTGTAAAGTTCTATGGGTTTGATAAGCACACAGTATCATATATCCCCCATTACAGTATCATACAGAATATTTCCTTGTCCTAAAAATTCTCACCTATTCACCCGTCCTCCATCCCACAAGACTACTTTTCAAATTACACTTTTCTGTATCCAACTATCATTTTTCTCTTGAAATATTTTACATATAAAACTGATCTAGGTCTCAATCTCTCTTATTTTATAATTGATAGTATAAAAGGTTGTGTGTGTATAGATATACATGCATGTATGTGTTTGTGTAAATGTGTGTATGTATCACTATTCACTTCCTTGTTTGATTATGTAGATATATATATATTCATGTGAAAACCAGCTAACTTTGCGGTCCAGGGTTTCACTAATGAGAAACTAAAAGATGAAAGATGCTTAATGTGTAATATATAACCAGACTAACCTCTTATTTTATATTCTATGTTAATGCCATAGGGTATATTATGGGAATTAGGTACATTGTACAATGCCATTCAATTAATCTTTATTAAAGCATCGCAAATTGAGAGAAATCAATGACCCTATGTGACCAAATGGTTAGTGCTAGATGTTTGGTAGATGGCTGTTAGCAAAAATATACAGGAGCTGAAAGAACAAAACTTATTCATTTATACAGACATTTAGATCAAATTTTCTTTATATTCTAATTTGGCTTACAAATATAACTTTTGAAACTTGAATGTCATTCATTTTTTTGCACTGTTATTTTTTTTATTGACACCAGGAAAATGTTTGTTTACAGTAGAACAAATTCAGTTTCCTTAAAACATTTTAAAAACATGCAAAAGTTCATGTTTTATAATGATATTAGGGTTTCTTTAGGTAGGAGTTCTGCATTTCAGAAGATCCATATGTGACACAAACAGTGAACAATTGGGAACACTAGCTGATAATGATATGATCATTTTTGGCAGTCTCTTTATGTATTTCTGGCAGAAGTGTGTGATACATTAGTCATTTTCACAGAGAAGATACTGGTCCGTGCCAGTCTCTTATTTGGGGTGCCATCTGCACCTTTTTTTGTCAGTAAATTCAAAAAGAAAATATATCCATTGATGGGTACTATTTCTATTTTTTAATCATTGTTTGAAGCAAACTATACCGTTCTTACTGTATAACCCATACTATACATAACTGAAATTGTGTCTGGGCATTCTTTATTAACTAGAATACTTATCTCAAAATTGCTCCCATAAGTTTTAACACTTCCATTTAATTTAAATTGTTCACAATTTACTATCTCTGGAGCTCTTGGTTAAACACAAGAGGAGACAGTGAGTTCTACTTTTTGCTTCATTAATCATGGAGCAACTCACTTGACTTTTATTGTTTCAGTTCCTTCATCTGTAAATATGATAATAAGAACAGAGTATTTGAAAAGATGGGCTATAATTCTGTTAAGGTTAACAATTAAAGTTAATCTAAACTTAGAGGTTAGTTATTATGGAGGCAGGCTCATTTTAACTATATGTCTAGGTCAATAATATAAATTATACACAGCTAATAAACTCTTTGAAAAGAGGGGTCATATTTTACTTATGTTTTGAACACAGTAAACACTCAATAGATATTTGTTGTGCTGAACTGAAGCACAGGTGGACTTGCTAGAATGACTTAAGAGAAGCTTCTGAAATGGTCAAGGAACGAGTTAATATGGTGTAAAATATGGTTCAGAAGAATGGCATCTCACCATTGCTATTTTGCAGAGGTAAGAAACTATTAGAGTCCCAGATTACTTTGAGAAATTTTGTGGTTTTGCTAAACTGGTTAGAGGTCATAACAAAAGGGGTTATTCAGAATAAAGAGGATCACTTAAGTGATTACTATATAAATACAGTTGAACATACTAGTAACTAAAAAGAAACTAATGATAACTAAAATCTGTTGAAAGCTTGCTTTGTACAAGGCATGTTAAACATTTTAACTCTATTATTTCATTTAATCCCCAGATAGCCAACTGAAATAAATACAGTCCTTATTTCCATTTTACCAATGGCTAAACCAAAACCTGATATGCTTTTGTACAGTCATCCATCTTGCAGTGAATAACTTTAAGAGATATATCTTATTTATTACAGGTACCTGAGTATAAATGCAGCTTGCTAATGTATATATATAGCCTTATTTTGTTATGCAAATCTACTTGTGAAAGGTCAGATGTTTTGCCAGTCATTAAGAATAGATGAAATATTAAGAAATGGTAATATCCTTTTAGCTAACTACAATTGACAAAATAGCTACTTTGATATTTTAGATCATAACAGTATGGTATTTTTAATCTTGCATTTAAAATCTAGCACCTCATTTAAAGCTAACCTCCTGATTACTTGTGATTTCTTTAGTATCTCAAGTGGCCAACTTCCATCTCCAGTGCCTACAATAAACTACTGAGGAAGAAATTTATTAGATCTGGTTGTCCAAATACTTGGAGAGTAGTTGTTTCTCTGGCCACCTGTATAAACAGCCACTCCTATAGGCTGTTCAAATAAGGGTCACAGAACATCCTGGGTTTGGAATGAAATCTCACAGTGGATTCATTCTAGTGCATACTGTGCATTCATTTTAGTGTGTTTTAGTACATTTGGATCTGTAGATGGCAAAACTATATTGCTGGGAAGGCCCTTGACCAATATGTTTTTCCATCTATTCAGTTGATACAAAGTTATTGGTTATCTATCGAAGGCAGATTATTTTTCAAAAAATAGAATAAAATAAGGTGAATAGAAGCAAAACAAATTGTATTTAACTCCTTTCCATAACTTTGTATTTTTGAATTTATGTTCCTAAATTGGATGTGAAAGTAATACTATAAAATACTAGAAAAGGTTTCCCCAACTCAATTTTGTTTGGAGTGAAAAAGAGTCCAAGAATTTGAGCATCTTTTCATGTGTTTGTTGGCCATCTGTATGTCTTCTTTGGAGAAATGTCTGTTTAGGTATTCCACTCATTTTTTGATTGCATTGTTTGTTTTTTTGATATTGAGCTGCACGAGCTGTTTGTATATTTTGGAGATTAATCCTTTGTCAGTTGCTTTGTTTGCAAATATTTTCTCCCATTCTGAGGGTTGTCTTTTCATCTTGTTTATGGTTTCCTTTGCTGTGTAAAAGCTTTTAAGTTTAATTAGGTCCCATCTGTTTATTTTTGTTTTTATTTCCATTTCTCTAGGAGGTGGGTCAAAAAAGATCTTGCTGTGATTTATGTCATAGAGTGTTCTGCCTATGTTTTCCTCTAAAAGTTTGATAGTGTCTGGCCTTACATTTAGGTCTTTAATCCATTTTGAGTTTATTTTTGTGTATGGTGTTAGGGAGTGTTGTAATTTCATTCTTTTACATGTAGCTGTCCAGTTTTCCCAGCACCATTTCTTGAAGAGGCTGTCTTTTTTCCATTGTACATCCTTGCCTCCTTTCTCATAGATGAGTTGACCATAGGTGCGTGGGTTTATCTCTGGGCTTTCTATCTTGTACCATTGATCTATATTTCTGTTTTTGTGCCAGTACCATACTGTCTTGATTACTGTAGCTTTGTAGTATAGTCTGAAGTCAGGGAACCTGATTACTCCAGCTCCGTTTTTCTTTCTCAAGATTGCTTTGGCTATTTTGGGTCTTTTGTGTTTCCATACAAAACTGTAAAATTTTTTTGTTCGAGTTCTATGAAAAATGCCATTGGTAATTTGATAGGAATTGCATTGAATCTGTAGATTGCTTTGAGTAGTAGAGTCATTTTCACTATGTTGATTCTTCCAATCCAAGAACATGGTATATCTCTCCATCTGTTTGTGTTGTCTTATTTCTTTCATCAGTATCTTATAGTTTTCTGCAAATGCTCAACATCACTAATTATTAGAGAAATGTAAATCAAAACTCCAATGAGGTATCACCTCACAGCAGGCAGAATGGACATCATCAAAATATCTACCAACAATGAATGCTGGAGATGTGGAGAAAAGGGAACCCTTATACACTGTTGGTGGGAATGTAAATTGATACAGCCACTATGGAGAACAGTATGGAGGTTTCTTAAAAAACTAAAAATAGAACTACCATACAACCCAGCAATCCCACTACTGTGCATATACCCTGAGAAAACCATAATTCAAAAAGAGTCATATACCACAATGTTCATTGCAGCTCTATTTACAATAGCCAGGACATGGAAGCGACCTAAATGTCCATCAACAGAGGAGTAGATAAAGAAGATGTAGTACACATATACAGTCGAATATTACTCAGCCATAAAAACGAAAAAAATTGGGTTATCTGTAGACGTGGATGGACCTAGAGACTGTCACACAGAGTGAAGTAAGTCAGAAAGAGAAAAAGAAATATTTTATATTGTATACACCCATGATATATTAACGCATATATGTGGAATCTAGAAAAATGGTATAGAAGATCTTATTTGCAAAGCAGAAATAGAGACACAGATGTAGAGAACAAACATGGATACCAAGGGGCAAAGGGGGTTGGGAGGAATTGGGAGATTGGGATTGACATATATACACTATTGATACTATGGATAAAATAGATAACAAATGAGAACATATTGTACAGCACAGGGAACTCAGTGTTCTGTGGTGACCTAAATGGGAAGGAAATCCAAAAAATAGGGGATACGTTTATACGTTCAGCTGATTCACTTTGCTGTACAGTAGAAACTAACACAACATTGTAAAGCAACTATACTTCAATAAAAAAGAGTCCAAGAATTTAAGAAGAATTTGAAGACAGTCAGGATCAAAGGACAGATGGTAGTAACTACTCTAACTAGTTCTGAAAATGAAGTTTATATGAGTGAAAAAGGCTCCATGCCTTCCAAATTAGACTGGATCCTGGGTAAATATTAGCATGAGTGATATCTCCTATGTAATTATATTTCTAATATAGACAGATAACAGATAGATATGGACACAGATATAGATATAGTAAATATCTATAGTTAAAACCTAGAAGGCTCTGCCTGATCCTAGAGATATGCGTCCCTTAGGACTTACCCCTTGTTAAGTCAGAGGCAGGTATTAGCAATATTTCCTCCTCCAAAAATACCCTGGTACTGTCCTTACCAGGCCCAGTGACATGAGTAAATAGTTGCTATGGCACTGATGGTTACTCCTTCATTCTGGCATGGCCTCTCTCCCAAGTAGATTTCCTGTTATTTAGAATCATGTGCAGAAGTACAACTAGGGGTGCTTTAAATGCACTTCATCTTCCAAAAACAAGGTTAAACCTGAGTGCAGTTACTCTCCCTTCTGAAATCCAAAGCCGTAACAATTAATGTAACTATTAGGTACAATAGCACAGTAACATCATCCATACTCAACAAGAGCCATATTATAAGCCTAACAAATAATGTGTACTCCTAAATCTTTGTGGCATATTATTCTATAAGTTTACACACTGTGCAAACCACTCCAGTGTTTTTAAGTTACTTGTTTGAATTATAAAATCTTCCACTGATAATTTCTCAAAATTACCTTATAGTAAACACAAGTAATTGGGAATTTTTCTGCCTAACATTATAGATAAGCAAACATACATCTAAAAACGCACTACCTTGTAATCAAGGGTCATTCTGAATTCCCCTTGTTGGTAGGTAAATTCATCTCTTGTCTAATGTTCAAAATTTCACCAGCTCTGTGCCCCTTCCTCCATTAAGTAACCCTTGCAAAATTTCCCTGTAGCCCTGGAGAAAAGCAATACCTTTTCACTATGATTCTCAAGTTTAAAATGTGTTTTGAAGAAAAGTTCATAGGAGATAGCTGTTGTTTAATTGTCAAGTTGAAGAAATAAGGTGTCCTGTTGTGAAAAAGCCCATGTAATTTCCAGTGTTTACATGTCTTTTCAAGTATCTATTCTACCCAATTTATCTACCTATTATTTTGGCTCTTGTACTAGGTTTCCTCCATCACATATTCCTTCAGACCTGATGTGTCACTGACTTACACAAAAATGCAAGGGAGACAAAGGCAGAGTGGATAAGACCAAGCTTTCAGAAGTACAAGCATTCCTAGGAGACCTTACTTTGATGTTTCAACAGTCTTCCCAAGAGAGAAAAATTACATATAAGGAGGCTAGAAAGAACAAAAAAATTAATGAAGTTAAAAAAAAGGGGAGAGGGCTTCATACTGATACTCTACAAGTAATGCTTCAGGTAACAATGAATATTTTCCAAATATATCTTATCATTACTTAAATCAAGAATAAAAATCTTACAAGATTCTATATCCAAGTTCAACTTGGAGATAAATTACTATACTTTCTATTCAACTTAAAGTATGTAATGATTGACTGTTACATGAGAGTATTTTTAGAGTAGAATGACATTTTAAAAAAATTCAAAGGACAAATCTAAATCTTATTCTATACTTTTGAAGATCCCAAACCAAAGATGTTCAGTTAAGATAATTTACTTTTGGGGAAAGAAACAAGATGGAGGAGTGGAAGGATATGAGCTCACCTCTTCTTACGAAAACAGCAAAATCACAACTAACTTCTGAACAACCATTGACAAAAAATGCTGGAACCTACCAGAAAAGATACCCTACATCCAAAGACAAAGAAGAAGCCACAATGAGACAGTAGGAGGGGTGCAATCGCAATAAAATCAAATCCCATACCCACTGGGTGGGCAACCCACAAACTGGAAAATAATTATACCACAAAAGTTTTCCCAAAGGAGTGAAGGTTCTGAGCTCTACTTCAGGCTCCCCAGCCTGGGGATCTGGAATTGGGAGGAAGAGCCCCCAGAGAATCCGGTGTTGAAGGCCAGTGGGGTTTGATCACAGGAATTCCACAGGACTGGGGGAAACAGAAACTTCACTCTTGGAGGGTGCACACAAGGTCTTGTGTGTACCAGGACTCAGGAAAAAAGCAGTGGTTTTATGAGAGACTGGGCCAGACCTACCTGCTAGTATTGGAGGGTGTCGTGCAGAGGCAGGGGGCAGCTGTGGCTCACTGCAGGGACAAAGAAACTGGCAGCGGTAGCTCTGGAGAGTACTCATTGACATGAGCCCTCCTGGAGGCCACCCTTTTCTCCCCAAGACCTGGCCCCACCCAACAGCTTGTAGGCTCCAGTGCTGGGATGCCTCAGGTCAAACAACCAGCAGGGCAGGAACACAGCTCCACCCATCAGCAGACAGGCCATTTAAAGTCTTCCTGAGCACGGCCTTGCCCACCAGAGGGGACAAGACCCAGCTCCACCCACCAGTGGGCAGGAACCAGTCCCTCCCACCAGGAAGCCTGCACAAGCCTCTTAGACAGCTTCATCCACCAGGGTGGCACATAGCAGAAGCCAGAAGCACCACAACCTTGCAGCCTGTGGAATAGAAACCACAATCACAGAAAGTTACACAAAATGGGATGGCAGAGGAATAGGTCCCTGATGAAGGAACAAGATAAAACCCCAGAAGAACAACTAAGTGAGGTGGAGATAGGCAATATACCCAATAAAGAATTCAGAGTAATGATAGTAAAGATGATCCAAGATCTTGGAAAAACAATGGAGGCACAGATAGTGAAGATACAAGAAATGTTTAACAAAGACCTAGAAGAACTAAAGAACAAACAGAGATGAACAATACAATAACTGAAATGAAAAATACACTAGAAGGAATCAACAGCAGAATAACTGAGGCAGAAGAACAGGTAAGTGAGCTGGAAGACAGAATGGTGAAATCACTGCCACAGAACAGAATAAAGACAAAAGAATGAAAAGAAATGAGGACAGTCTAAGAGACCTCTGGGATAACATTAAATGCACCAACATTTGCATTATAGGGTCCCAGAAGGAGAAGAGAAAGAGAAAGGACCTGAGAAAATATTTGAAGAAATAATAGCTGAAAAGTTCCCTAACATGGGAAAGGAAATAGTCACCCCAGTCCAGAAGTGTAGAGAGTGCCAGGCAGGATAAACCCAAGGAGGAACAAGCTGAGACACCTAGTAATCAAATTAACAAAAATTAAAGGCAAAGAAAAAATATTAAAAGCAACAAGGGAAAAGCAACAAATAACATACAAGGAAATTCCCAGACCAGAAACTCTGCAGACCAGAAGGGAGTGGCAGGCTATATTTAAAGTGACAAAAGGGAAGAAACTACAACCAAGAATACTCTACCCAGCAAGGCTCTCATTCAGAGTCAATGGAGAAATCAAAAGCTTTACAGACAAGCAAAAGCTAAGAGAATTCAGCACCACCAGACCAGCTTTGCAATGAATGGTAAAGGAACTTCTCTAGGTGGAAAAGAAAACACCACAACTAGAAACAAGAATATTACGAATGGAAAAGCTCACCGGTAAAGGCAAACATACAGTAAAAATAGGAAATCATCTGCACACAAATATGATGTCAAAACCAGCAATTGTGAGAAGAGGAGAGCACAGATGCAGGATATTGGAAATGCATTTGAAATTAAAAGACCAGCAACTTAAAAACAATCTTGTTTATATATAGACTGCTATATCAAAACCTCATGGTAACTGCAAACTGAAAATCTACATTAGATACACACACAAAAAAGAAAAAGGAATTCAAACACAACACTAAAATTAGTAAGGGAACAAAAGAGGAAGGGAAGAAAAAATACAAAAGCAAATCCAAAACAATTAACAAGATGGCAATAAGAGTGTACCAAATGATAATTACCTTAAACATAAATGGATTAAATGCTCCAACCAAAAGACATAGACTGGCTGAATGAATACAAAAACAAAACCCATATATATACTGTCTACAAGAGACCCACTTCAGAGCTAGGGACACAAACAGACTGAAAGGGGTTGGAAAAAGGTATTCCATGCAAACGGAAATCAAAAGAAAGCTAGAGTAGCAATATTCTATCAGACAAAATAGACTTAAAATAAAGACTGTTACAAGAGACAAAGAAGGACACTACACAATGATCAAGGAATCAATTCAAGAAGAAGATATAACAATTGTAAATATATGTGCATCCAACACAGGAGCACCTCAGTATATAAGGCAAATACTAACAGCCATAAATAGTGGGGGACTTTAACACCCCACTTTCATCAATGGACAGATCATCCAGACAGAAAATCAATAAGGAAACACAGGCCTTAAATGACATATTAGACCAGATAGACTTAATTGATATTTATAGAGCATTCCATCCAAAAGCAGAAGAATATACATTCTTCTCAAGGGCACATGGAACATTCTCCAGGATCAATCACATGCTGGGCGACAAAGCGAGCCTCAGTAAATTTAAGAAAGTTGAAATCATATCAAGCATCTTTTCTGACCACAATGCTATGAGATTAGAAATCAACTACAAGAAAAAAAACCTGTAAAAAACATAAACACATGGAGGCTAAACAATATGCTACTAAAGAACCAATGGATCACTGAAGAAATCAAAGAGGAAATCAAAAAATACCTAGAGACAAATGAAAACGAAAGCACAATGATCCAAAACCTATGGGACGCAGCAAAAGCAGTTCTAAGAAGGAAGTTTATAGCGATACAGTCTTATCTCAAATAAACAACCTAACCTTACACCTAAAGCAAGTAGAGAAAGAAGAACAAAACGCAAAGTTAGCAGAAGGAGAGAAATCATGAATATCAGAGCAGAAATAAATGAAATAGAGATGAAGAAAGCAATAGATCATTGAAACTAAAAGCTGGTTCTTTGAACAGATAAACTAAATTGACAAACCTTTAGCCAGATTCGTCAAGAAAAAAAGGGGGAGAGCTCAAATCAATAAAATTAGAAATGATAAAGGAGAAGTTACAATGGACACTACAGAAATACAAAGGATCGTACAAGCACCTATACACCAATAACATGGAAAACCTAGAAGAAATGGACAAATTATTAGAGAGATACTGTCTCCCAAGACTGAACCAGGAAGAAATAGAAAATATGACCAGACCAATCACAAGTTCTGAAATTGAAACTGTGATTTAAAAACTCCCAACAAACACAAGTCCAGGACCAGTGGCTTCACAGTTGAATTCTATCAAACGTTTAGAGAAGACCTATCCTGAAACTATTCCAAAACATTGCAGAGGAAGGAACACTCCCAAACTCATTCTATGAGGCAACCATCACCCTGATACCAAAACCAGACTCTACTCAATACTCTGTTTGGGGTTAACATATATACACTGCTATATTTAAAATAGATAACTGGGAATTCCCTGGCAGTCCAGTGGTTAGGACTCAGTTCTTCCACTGTAGTGGCCTGGGTTCAATCCCTGGTCAGGAAGATCCCATAAGCTATGTGGCACAGACAAAAAAAAAAAGATAACCAACCATAACCTACTGTGTAGCACAGGGAACTCTACTCAATATTCTGTAATAATCTAAATGGGAAAAGAATTTGAAAAAGAATAGATACTTGTATATGTATAATTGAATCACTTTGCTGTATACCTGAAATTAAACAGCATTCTTAATCAATGATACTCCAATATAAAATAAAAGATTTTTAAAAAGATAACTTTTGGAATAATAGAATATCAAACTTTTTATCAATAAAACTTTCTAAGTTACATATCACTATTGATAAAATTGTAATCAAACCTGTCATTATTTAAAGTATCTTCCTATGGTCTATGCATTTCATAAATTCTCTGTGATGTTTCAAGATGGAGACTAGTTGTTTTTAACTTATATAGCTCACGTTTTTCAGTGATTATAGTTTTTCAGTGATTATATTTTTAACACTTGTATCGAAATACAGAGGGCTTTTTCAATTCATACATGCATGAGTCAAAATAAATGATATTGGGGGCTTCCCTGGTGGCACAGTGGTTGAGAGTCCGCCTGCCGATGCAGGGGACACGGGTTCGTGCCCCGGTCCAGGAAGATCCCACATGCCACGGAGTGGCTGGGCCTGTGAGCCATGGCCGCTGAGCCTGCGCGTCCGAAGCCTGTGCTCCACAACAGTGAGAGGCCCGTGTACCGCCAAAAAAAAAAAAAAAAAAAAAATTGGGAAGTATAAATCTTTGGTACATTAGGTGATGATGATGAATACCAGCTTATAAAAATTCACACTGCATTTTGTGTAACTATTTTATGGCTAGATGCTTGAGAATTTAAGTACCTACACAGTGGGAGAGAACAAATGAACACCTACGCAGATGTCTGCTCTAAGAACAGAGCACCAACACACTATATGATAGAGAGAAGCAAAGTGAAGTACCCATTATAAGTGGTGCTTAACTTTATTAAGCCAAGAGAACACTATTACTGAAAGCCTCTCTCTGACAAAAGCAAATTACTTTGTTGTAATCCTGTTCATGAGCTGTCTTGTGGCTGCCAGTCACGGCCTGCCATTCATCTAAATGAAGTGGTAGCCTTCAAAATGTTAATTGGATGTTACAGCCTGATCAATATTGAAAAACCTTTAATTTATAAGTTTCCACCATTTTCTTTGAAATCTCACATTTTTAAAAAAGTGTATTTTATTGACATATAGTTGATTTACAATGTTGTGTTAATTTCTGCTGTACAGCAAAGTGATTGTTTTTTATATATATATATACACATACATATATATATATATATATATATATATACATTCTTTTTCATATTCTTTTCCATTATGGTTTGTCACAGGATATTGAATATAGTTCCCTGTGCTATACAGTAGCACCTTGCTGTTTATCCATTCTATATATAATAGTTTGCATCTGCTAACCCCAAATCCCAATCCCTCCCTCCTCCACACCCCCTCCCCTGGCAACACAAGTCTGTTCTCTTTATCTGTGAGTCTGTTTCTGTTTCATAGGTAAGTTCATTTGTGTCATATTTTAGATTCCACATATGTGATATCATATGATATTTGTCTTTCTCTTTCTGACTTATTTCACTCAGTATGATAATCTCTCTAGGTCCATCCATGTCACTGCAAATGGCATTATTTCATTTTTTATGGCTGAGTAGTATTCCATTTTATATATATACCACATCTTCTTTATCCAGTTATCTGTCGATGTCTTCACACATTTTTATAAACGATAGCTATAGAATTGTGACGATGTCAAAAGGTCAGCCTGCTCCACAAACTCCTTTGAAATCTGGAACTGTGTAGTCACATATGTGTAAATGAAAATCTGGTGATTACCTCATTGGGACATATTTCTAAAATATCATTGAAAAACAGATTTGTCCCTTACATCACAGAAATCTATTTTCTGAGAGTATCTGCTCTTTTAACTGAAAACATTATGTAATATTGGCCATATATTTAGGTAGAATAAGTCCTATTTGTGATATTCTGATAGGACCATGCCTAGCTCTAATGCTTCATCCTCCTACACAACTAAAATTCTTCAATTTGAAATTCATTCCTGGACTTAGGTCTCAGATATACAGCCATCTTGGGAGAGGTGACAGGTTAGGCTGCTTTGTCATCATTTGTTAGTGTGAATGAGTTTATCAGATCTTTCTCTGCCAGCACTTTAGACAGGACCCCAGAGAAGGTGGGTTGAGAGAAAGTATTACTACTTTGGAGAAGTATAAAACAGACTAGGAGGGGAAGGCTAAAGGTTCCAAAACAAAGAGAATAATGTAAACTTCTGCCTAAATTTTCTGTCATTTTGGTACTATACAACAACATCTTTAGTGAGAAAGTAGGACAGAACCTGTTATTGACAGATTATTTTACTATAATCCACATTACCTAAACACAAACTACTGATATTTTATGTTTTCTACTCTCAATATATAAGATATGCGGGAGTTTTTTAAAAATCTCAGTAAATGACTTATGGAAAAATTCATATATGATATCTCTTTTCTTCTCTTTGTTGGATTGACTTTCAGGTAGGTGCTTTGGAAATGATTAAGAATTAAGTAGTGTTGTTCCCAAAAGAAAAACTGAGGAGTAGCAATTGCCTTTTTGAGTTCCCAGGAACTATTGTATGAAGTCTTAATCAGGTCATTGGTGACTTTTTCTATCAAATTATTCTTAAGCATAGAGAATTTTAAGTGCACATTAAAATATGCATTACTGTTTATACTTAGCTTGACCACAGCCAAGCTTTTTAAAAGGGTAGCTGATTCTCATTTTCTAAACTTTTCTGCTTCCTATCTCTTTAACTTATTGTGTTCGATTTCTTTCCCCACCACTATTCCCAACCACTGAAACTGCTCTCTGCAATGTCACTGTTGACTTCTAACATGACTAATTCACTAGATGATTTCCAGGATCCTCTTTGTACCATTTGATGCTACTGGTCCATCCCTCTTTGATATTCCCTTTTTCTGTCAGTTCTGTGACTCTCTCATCCCATTTTTCTCTTAGTATTTTGCCACTTAAATGCTAAACCTCAGTCTCCTTTATGGGCTCCTCTTCCTCAGTATACACAGGTATACCTCAGGATCCCATCTTCCATTCTTCTCAGTCTGTATACATCTCTGGAAGATCACACTCACTCCTAAGATTCACCTACCATTGCTGCTGGTCATTCCTAACAGTCAGGGAAATGGAGTCTGCAGGGTCAGCCCTTCTAAGTCCAGAGGTGAAGACTGTCTAGTGAATGGAATTGGAGGCAATGGAAAATAACACCACATCATCTCTATATCCTATGCAAAGCCATACTTCAGCCCATGTCTCCTCTCACTGACTACCTGCCAGGCATTGTAAGAAAAAGTGTGCATGGAAGGTTATATAAAATAAATCAAAAGGCCATGATATTCTACTTGTCTAGCATAAATCTACTCTTGGGAGTGATTGAATAACCGTTTGCTAATTGTTTGGGTCCAGGAAGTTCATCTGGTCTAGCAACTTCCTAGTATTACTCAAGAATTAAAAAACAACAACAACAACAACAAAAAGACAAGAACAGATGCTGTTGTAGAGGTCATGCCAAGAATATGTGAAGCTTTGAAGCTTTTCATTTCCTTGTAACTACCACCATTACCTCTTCAAATTTCAAATTGAATGTTTGTCAGTATTAAGTCAAAGAGACAAGCTGTTCATGCTACAAATTCATCATATTCTCTAAGTGTACATGACAAATGCATCTTAGACTGTTCTTTTTAGGGTAAAACCTTTAGGCAATTAGCTGAAAAGAAATTGCTACTTTATTGGTGAGTGTAGGGAACCCCTGCTTATGGAATTTATAGAATGTGGCCACTCAGATTGTATTCTGTAGTGATCTAGGGATCACTGTAGTGCTGTGGATCAATATGACTGTTACATGTTTTTCCTGAGAGTGGGCATCCCAAGGGTACAGTTAATTTAGGAAAGGAAATGATAGGAGATGAAACTATGTACTTTCCCGAGGGGCCTAGAAATAAAGAAAACAAGTAGTAACACTTTTTATCTTAAAATATCAGAATGTAATAGATAGCCTATCTCAGAAGACTGTACTCTACTCCTTAAACTTTCTCAAATGTCCCCTGATTCCTAGCCAGGCTGTCTATGAGGTGTGCCTCCAGCATGCATCTGTGACTACTTGGACCAGACATGCCCAGACAGTCTGCAGAGATTAAACAATTAAAATAGAAAAAAATAAAAGAGAGACAAACAGGAGGTAGAGAGAGTGTATCCTAATGGCCTTCCTGTTGATTGCCCAGGTCTTCTATAATGCCTAGATGTCCTCCCTCCCATGTGTTCTTTAAAGATAACATTGCATCCTTTCAATAAAAGCCCCATTTCGTACGAACCAATTTGACTTGGAATGTATATTTGTTGCCTACTATCTGCCTGCCAAAAACCCCATTATATTTGGGAGCAGCATGCTCGTTCTTTTAGAAATCATTCCTTTTCTCTGCTTCTTAGTCTTACTCTACTCATCTAGTTTCTGTGAAAGGTGCTATATTTTTATATTCAATGACCTATGCAGTGATCATAGTTGACTACGCCAGAGGTTAGCCACCTGCCCAGGTCTAGACCCATCACAGCTTTTCCCTAGTATTTCTGAATCTGGAAGGAGGAAGAACAGTAAACCACTCTCTCCCCACCGGCAAATTTTCCAAACACAAAACTCATTAAATGTAAGCATTTTTTTTCCCACTAATGCAAGTCTACAGTGACTCTGCAGCCACCATATGATGCACAATAAGGAGTAAATACTGAAGATATTCATGTTGTCACTTCTAGCTGATCCTTAGACTAGCTGCCTCTTTGCCCTTTTCGCCCTTTTTATGTTTAAACCTTTCCTAGATTTTCTGAGTCAATAATTCTCATATATACCTAAGCTTGTTTAAACTGAGTTTTGATTAGGGTTGCCAGAGATAGCAAATAAAAATACAGGATGCCCAGTTACATTTGACTGTCACATAGATAAAGATATTGCAATATCTGGGATATGCTTACACTAAAAATGTATTCGTTGTTTATCTGATATTCAAGTGTAACTGGATATCCTGTATTTTATCTGGAACCATAGCTTTGATCACTTGCAACCACACTAATTCAGTTGCTTTTGGGGACTTGTAACCAAAGAGTCCCATTTAATAGAACACTTCAGCTATCCATTCCTATTTCAAGCAAACAAAGAACACAGGACACACATTTTGGACTTTCTAGGAAAATCTGTGTAACCTAAATATCATCCCACAGCTCTGATTTGCCCTATACAACTTTTGGAAGTATCTCTCTACAGAGTATAAGTGTTAGCTTTGAAGCAGAGCATTTAAGTGACCCAGGAGCCTTAATGTGTATTTGAAGTCAAGGCTCTGAGAAATGGATTTAATGTCCTCTCCAAGCTGGGATCCAGGAACCCTTGAGTGTCACAGCCAGATGAGTGATCCTGAACAAATCACTTCATCTCCCTTCTGTCTCCTTATCTTTAAACTGTAGGCACTATTTCTTTCCAGCCTTCCAGAAGTGTCACAGTGATTAACATTTATGGACTGCTTTGAAGATGAAAATTCCCTGTCCTGTTAAGCATTAGCAAGATGGCAAATAATACATAATTATGGTGTGTACCTGCAATAATGTAAGAGCACTTATGTTTTCACAGTTTTAATAATAATTTTCATAAAAGAAAAGCATGGGGCTTAGTTCTCACTTTAATTTGATAAAATTCTTTGCTGTGGTATCATAGCCATAGGAAAGGTTATTTGAAAAAAAGAAGTGAAAAACTAAATGTAAATATTTTCCAATATTTAGGCTGCCAGCAATTTTTCTTCATAAAAATCTCATTGTTCTTAATCACAAATGGCCAAATGTTTTCTTTTCAAATGAGGTCTGCCATTAAGATTGCTTTTGAAAGCATGCATTAAGACAGAGGGATGGGAAGTTGCTATAATTTTCAGTTCATGTTACTTCTTGAGTACTGTCACTTCTCTATATAAAGCTATAGAAAGTGAACATTAGCCCTTTAAAGGAGTCATATTTCAAGGATCAGGTGGGAAAGACAGAAGTGTTGGATGCACCTCACTGCACTGCTGTTCATCCCCAACACTTTGCACAATGTGAGAATGTTTAATAATTCCAACCCAACCTACAGATAAGAATCTCTGGTGTCACATCACAACTGACAGTGCTGGTGTGAGATTTGCAGTAAAACAATATTCCAGCTGTAGCTTTCATTTACAGAAATAAAACAGCAGAAGAGGAGGGAAAAAGGCCAGGGGAAGATAAACACTTTCATCTTAGAACAGTGCTGACATTAAATTATAATAGCTATACTCAAACAAGGAGAAAAAAATCCAACCTCAGGACCTAAAACTGACATGTATTATATCATTTGAAATCTATTGCTCTATCTGTATTTTAAGTTAGCCAGTTAATGTTTAGTTATCCAGAGAGTTCACCAAATATAAATAAGCTCTTTCCCAAATAAAGTCTATGGCAACTGTGAGACAGGCGGCCTTATTTTTCTCCCATTAATCACTAGAAACTTCACACGGCGTGAAAGTCTCAAGGGATATTTCTGGCTGGGAAAAAGATCCTCCCTCCTCAGTTCTAATCAGTCCATCCCATCTGTAATGGCTTTAGAAAATTGTTAATGACATAAAGTGACAGTTGAAGGGCTTTTTGGTCTGTCAGTGTAGGGTTACTATGAGCTCTCTGACAAACTACTACATGCAGCCCTCAAAGCTGCTGGAAAATGATCTGGATTACGAAGGAATAAATTTGATATGTTAGCAATCACAAGCGGGAACTGAAAAGAAAGGTTTCCTTAATACGGTTCTTTCAGGCTATAATGGGAAATACGAAGATAAATCTGGCTCAGAGACAAACCCACATAAGACTGCCTTGAGCACTCAGAATATAGATCTCTGTTATGCGATGTGTAAAACACACAATGGCCGGAATAAGGAGCTAAGTATATAAGTGCAAACAAACCCGTTTTTATAGTTAGCGTGGCATTTTGAATGGAGCTTTAAGCCTAAAGGACACTCTCCTACTTGCAGATGAAGATGGGAAATGTAACAGTAAGTACTGTGTTTTTATAGAAGTCTAATAAGAAAATGTTCTGGAAAATTATGAACATAAACCAAATTAAACCTGAATTTTTCCCCATAAAAATTGGAAAACCTTGCTTTCCCTAATCTAAAATACTGTTTTTCTTCCAGTTCCATTATCTTGCTTTCGAATCATGGAAAGTGAACAACTGTGGGACAGGCGGCCTTATTTACATAGAGAAGTGTTCGATTCTGAACAGTGATGTGAGAATGACTACAATTTAAAATATCTGTTAAATACAGTAACATGACATCACAAGGTATAATATCGTTCCTTGCATTATATAAAAGTTCTGCACAGAACTGATAAATAAATGCATATCTGGGAATTTGAACCAGTTAAAAACAGGCAGATAATAGATATGGAAATGGAAATTTGGAGAATTTTTTAAAGGCTAATTTTATTCTAATGCAGTGAAACATTTTCTTTCATGTATTTTTTTTCCAATTTCTAGAGCATTCACCTCATTATATTGTCACAAAAGGTGACAATATAAACAGTTTCCCATACATCTCCTGTAGGTTGTGCTAAGGGCTATAAAAATATTAAATTCTGACAATTTCACAGATCTTGCATGATTAGGTCAAAAGATTGTTACTTAGTAGAGAAATTTCTACAGAGAACAGCTAGATGATATTTCAAATCCTAACATGTTCAGTAAGACACCAGAAAGGGAATTTTATCTCAGTATAGAATAGTGTCGTATTAGTGAAAGAAAATTTGGAGAACTTTAAAAGCAGGATAATTTCTATTAATATAAGATAATTTAACAAGGGCTCTACTTGGAGAACTCCATTTTTACCGGATAGTTTCAAAAGGTAGCTTCCAGTGCTATGATTCTACCATTAGTGACAATTTCTCTTAGGTGAGTGTCTTCTGGTAAGGATAGACAACCAGCTAATATGCCCTGAACTAGGCTAGAGCTATGCCTTGAAAACAGGAATGGAATGAAGAGAGAACAGGAATAATTTTTCAATGAATAATTTTTATTGAACTAGGTAGTGGAATTTCAACTGATTTCCTTTCCATCGTTAAATGCTGCACATTCTCTCTGAGAATTGTAGCTAGAACTGGAAAATCACTGGCACACTGAGAGAAGTTCATCCCATTTGGCTTTGGAACAGGTCACAGGCTTTGGAGATCTACACTAATCCTTTCAGACTAGTAGGGGCCATCTCATAAATATCTATTTCACTACTCTAAAATGATTAAATGACATCATGATGACCTAGTTTAAGGAAAATGTTACATGAGGGCCCTAAATGGCACCCTGGTGGCCTGAAAGAGTTAATGCAGTTTTCTTAAGTGGCCAATTCAGTGTTAGTCTGCAATGTACAGAGCAGGGAATATGTCCCAATAACTCACTGATAGCTTCACCTAATATAAGTATATTAAGTTGAGAGAAGTCATTTGAAGGAGTCTCTAAGAGAGCACGTGGCAATTCTGATTAATTCAGCAGCTCTGCAAAGGAAGGAAAAATGGAGCCTATGGAAATTCAATAATCCTATAGAGAAACATTCCTCTTAAAGAATGTTCCTTTTAAAGAATATCTCAAGAGATCATAATGTGTAACAGATATTGCATTCTTTCAAAATACAACTAAAGTTTGTGTGTAACACACCCTGAGAGCAAATAACATTTATGTTTTTAGAGTAGGAACTAAGAAGAATGTGTTTCTAATTTTTCAATGTATTCAATATCATGAAACTGTAATACATCAGAACAGTAGATAGCAATTAGAAACTAATCTCTTCTTATATTACATGAAAGGACTTACAACAAAAGTAGTCGAAAACCATGTATGGGGTTTAATATTATTAGTGCAAATTCTGTGATCAAGTTGGGTGTAGGAAAAGGTGAGAAAATATAAGAAAAATAGAGAAACTGAGGAGATAATTTTGAGAGTAAAAGTAGTGAACACATTTTAGTATGAAAAAATAATTTGATTAAATGAATCAGTCAATTAATAGAAGCACAGAAACATGGAACACTAATCACCAGTCCTTTATTCACCTTAAAACTATCACACATAAGTATATATATGAAAATATGTATGTATATATGTAAATAAAGTCCAGAAACAGCATAAGTAGTAACATATTTCAATATATATAATAAAAATTTATTATATGAAAAAGGAAAACTTTCACATCTATGGGCAAGAGAAGAATTTTGGGAGTCAGTACAATGTACTTGTAAAGAGAATGGATTCTTGGGTCATAACTCTTGGTTCTAATTCCAGCTATGTTTAATAGCTGTATTACCTTGAGCAAATCTTAACTGTTCTTCAGCTCCCTTATATGAAAGTTAAGGAGAGTATAACACTTACCTACCTTGTTGGGTTATGAGAATTGACAGAGATAATAAATGTAAAGCATCTGGTAGAGTGTCTGGCTCAAAGTAAACCACAATAAATGCTAATCCTTATTATTATTCAATAAATGGCTAACCACTTAGAAAACAAAAGTTTCCCTCTCATGTTATGTCAAAAATAAAATCAGGTGGATTAAATAGTTAAATGTTTAAAAAAACTATAAGAATAGAAAAGAAGATCTGTCTGAATATTTATAATAACCTTGCATTGAAAGTAGGAAATGCAAAGCCATAGACCTATGGAAGACTGCTGAAATTTTAAACTTCTGATAGAAAAAAAATGTTTATAAACATAAAAGACACATGGCAGAATAGAAAAATATTTACAGTGTGTAATACAAAGGGTTATCATAATTTATATCGAGAGCCTTCTGACCATCAATTGTTCTAAAAACTAATATTATATCAAGCAGGTAATGAACACAAACAGATGGTATATATTGTAACTTCACTGCTCTTTCTAGCCTCAGAGCCTACTCAGTCTTTATCTTCTGTAACTTTTTCTCCAATGAAGGAAACAGAGTAAATGTTACTTCAGCCTTTTCTGATCAGTCTAATTTATGTCTCCCTAAATTTCTTTCTCCTGGCATTTTTTTTCTGTCATAGCTGTTGTCCTTTATCATATACTTATGTGTGTTGATTTTTTCCCTTTTTCCCCCACTACACAATAAGCTCATGGGGCCAGGTCGTACACTGTTTGCCACTCTATAGGAAGCCCTTAACATATAGCAGGCATTTGAAGTAATGAAAGTGAATATCATAACAGGCCTTGTACACCAGGTTAAAACATTTAGCCTTTATAGCTAAGACAGTCATAGAAGAATTTTAAGCAGGATAAATCTTTCTTGGGCTTTGGTGAAGGTTGGGTAAAGAATGAACTGGAAGGGAGCATGTCTGGAGACCAGGTCATTGTTTAGAAAAGGAATTTAAAAAATCCAAGAAATTATGAAGCTCTAAACTAAGGAAGTTTAATGGAAATAGAACAGGAAAGTTTCCAATGATATTTAAAATTAGACTATTTTAACTGAAGCAGAGTGTATATACAGGGAAATAATGAGAATGAAATTTGATTCTGGATTTTAGAGCAGATTGTAAACCTCTAAAGCTATATTAAGACATTTGTAATTCTTTAAGTAGTATAAAGCCAATGAGGAATTTTGGAAATAGGATTTTGTTTGGTTTTTCTTTTTGTTTGTTTGCATCTTTTACCAAAAATATTTATTTATTTATTTATTTGCCTTCGCCGGGTCTTAGTTGTGGCATGCGGGATCTTTTTTTTAGTTGCGGCATGCAGGATCTAGTTCCCTGACCAGGGATTGAACCCAGGTCCCCTGCATTGGGAGTGCAGAGTCTTAGCCACTGGACCACCAGGGAGGTCCCTGTTTGCATCTTTTAAACCATCTTAATTAGCAGGATTAAGTTATTTGGACATATGGACTAGACTTCTGGGACCACAGAAAAGCTGAATTTACAGTTTTATGAATCAGTACTCTAACTCAGCTATAAGTCTTTAGGTCCAACGCCATCTCAATGAAGAATTTCTGGGATTCTGATAAGTATTGTCAAATAAACTTCCCTTTATCATTATCGCCATCACCACCAACACTACCACAACCAATGATAATGGTGGCACTAACAGCAACGACATCAACAAACGTTTATTGAATAATTACTATGTATAAGGCGCTGCAGTTTGTGCTTAAGTACATAGAAATCTGACCTAGTCCCTGCTGTCAGAGAGGTAGAGTAAGTACATTAAAATACACTAGCTATGAAGAGTAGCATGTAATAAAATGAGTTATAGGAAAGTAATTGCTACCGAAGTTCAAATAAGAGAGAGTTGACCATAGTTGAAAAGTCTTTGGGAAAAGCTATGTGGAGGAGATGAGACTTGAATAGGCATTTGAGGAATAAATAAGATAAATATAGAGGAAGGGCAACTACTCAGGGAGCATGGCAAGAGCACAGGTGGAGGTGGAGCTCTCACATCTTTTTTAAGAACAAGTAGACAGGTGGACAAATAGACTGCTTTGACTAAAGCATTGGGTTCACAAAGAGTAATAAAGTAAGTGGTCAGAGAGTTGAATGGAAACAGATTGTAAGTTATCCTTGATGTCAAACCAAGTTTATTTTGAATAAACTTATGATCACTTATGTTGAGGAAAGTGAGGAATCATTTATAAGTTTTGCGCAAAGTAGCTACTGGTGGAAAGTTGTGTGTGAAAGTTTTAAGATGAATCTAAATGAGTATGTTCTGGGTAAAAATTCAGGTTGGTGAGACTAGTTACTGTGGCAATCTTCTAGGAAAGGAAAACAAGAACCTGATGTGAGAAAGAAAGACAAAATAATAGGAGATTTGTTCTTACCTTTTATTACAAAATTTTTCAAAATAAAAAAATAATATAATGAACCCCCAAATATTTACCACCCAGCTTCAAAAATTATTAATTTATGACCAATCTTATCTCTATTCCTACCTACCTAATGTGACTACAGGTTTTATGACTAAATTTCTAAATGATAAGGAGATGAGGACTCATTAAAAAACATAACCATAATACCTAAAAAAATTTTATCATACCTGAAAAATTAACTATTTCTGAACAATCCCAAATATGTAGTCAGTGTTCAAATTTCCCTAATTTTTTTATTTGAAATTTTTTTGTAATTCATTTCTTTGAATCAGTATTCAAATAAGGTCCATTTATTGTAATCAGTTGATGATGTTTCATAAATATTTTTCATCTTTAGTTTTATCTTCTATTTTTTAATTTATCTTGAAATTTATTTATTAAAGAGACAGACAATATTTGCTGATTACACACTCATGGTAATATTTACAATGATCGTCCGTCTCCTATATTTCCCAGAAAATGGTTGTTATATTTTAAAGCTTGATCAGATTTAGGTTTCTTTTTTGGTGGAGGTGAGGGCAAGAATTTTTTGTAGGTTGTGCTGTGTAGTGTCAAGGGGCACATAATATTTGTCTCTTTTTTTGTGTGTGTTACAGCAACTATTAAAAAGTGATGATATTCTAATTCATTCATTTTAATTTATTAATTGAAATACTATAAATACAAACATCAATAATTTGATTACCTTGACTCATAGTTTATATAGGAAATGCAGGATAAATATCTATTGCTCTTTATGTACCAGTTCTTAAAAAAATGAATTGTTTTTCTAGCCTTCTCCAAAGTTACCAATGATTTTATTTTAAAATAATTATTATGAACTCATACATTAAGATATGTTTGATGTATTTCAACCTACTGCAGTTATCCTTATTGATGTTCAAATTGTCCTATCTTTGCCCCATAGGAAGCCTTTTTAAATTGACTTCTGAATCTTTTTGATACAACCCTAGTAGCCTTTGAGAGCTTTCTTTCCTGTATGACAAGATGTCCCAGGATCATCTTTTTTTAAGTTTTCTACTCAGCACTCAGAATCAACCATTCTCCAAGGACACTGTATTACTGTGAAATGGTATTTAGAGACCGCAAATGAATTCTAGGTGTGCTCATTGCTATAGAGTTACTCATTGCTTTTATGTTTCTAGAGGACAGGGCCAAGAAATGTGTACTTTTTAAAGATAAAGTTTACTGTGAGTTCATATTATTTATATTTATTGTGAGTTCCAATTCAAATTCAGGAGTATATGGTTTTTACCTAAATGTATTGATCTTACATTTTTTTCCCTGTTTCCCTTATGCCAACACTCCTTGTTTTTAATGATAATCATAAATCCTTTGCCTTTTCCCTTGCTACAAAGACAACAGTCTCATAGTAGCAATACAATACTGCTACCTACAATACAAAAATCCTCAGACTGTACAGTTAGTTATTTTTTCAAGTTTCATTTTTTTGGACCTATGAATATGTCCAGCTAAGGATACACAGTCAAATTCTTGTATTTTAAAGTCACTGTAAACATTTTCACCTTTTATGTTATGTTACTTATCTTTTCATGCGTGGATTCCATAGTGGTTAATTACGGAAGCTTTGTAATATGTACCAACAACTTCTAGGGATAAATTTTTCTCATTCTCCTTTTCAGAGTTATCTTTTATTTTAGGTTTATTACTTCTGTTTCCAACTAAACTCTGTTTAGCTTTAGGAAAAAGAAAACCTAATATTTTTATTGTGTTGACATAGTTATGATGTTAAGTCTTCCCACCCAAGAATATATGTCTATTTGTTCACTTCTACTTTTGTGCCTTTCAGGATTGCTTTGGGATCTTCTGCATATGAGAGATATTAAAAAGATGAAACAGTAGGACTGGAATCTGAGGGGAGAAATAGAGAAAAACCTGGTTTCCAGCCTCTTTTATGGGAGAATGAGTTATATGTTTGCTTGACAGAAATGGGATTATTTTAAGAGATTAACACAGGAAATAATGGTGAGTTTTTATTTTAGTACCAGACCTGAGTTCTACCTAAGCTTCAATCGCAACTAAACATATCAAATTTATATAGAAATAAATGTTATTAAAATAAATTAGGAATAATCCCTGAGAGAGTAAATCACACGAGATAATTATTCACTGTACTTAGCCACATGATATGAAACAATGTTCCTTTTAGAGCGTGTGCAGTTTCATGCAAATTGTAGAGGTTTTCCTCCACCACCTTTTCACATGCTTCTCACTTCGTAGCACTCTCCTTGCAACTGCCCTACCCCTACTGCCACCACCTCATTCTGGATTGAATATCCATATCATGCCATAGTTCTTCAAACAGCTCCTATATCAGAAATCAGAGTCCTGTACTGGACTCTTCCCTCCCTCTCCCATCTCCCTCTGTCTACTGTCTACTAAATCCTGTTGAGTCTACTCCTAAAGAAGCTGAAAAAGAAGGTTGAGTCTACCTCTTAAAAAGCTCTTAAAAAAAAAAAAAAGCTCTTGAAAAATTTCTTACTCCTCTCCATTATCATTGCCTGTGACATTGCTTTTTTCAGAACATCATTTTCTCACCGATTATATTGAGAGCAAATCTTCAATACTTATCTTCCTGTATCCTCTTGTTTCCTTTCTTACATGACTACATGTGGCAATATTTATCCTATTTACAATATCTTCAAGCCATCTTTCTTCTGTACTGCTACCTGAGTCGTCTTTAAAAATACAAGTTATATACTTCTATGACCTCCATTACTTAAAGCAGATTCCCAATGTATAGTCTAGAAAATGCCAAAGAGTTCCATGACAAATGCTGCATCTTATATTCTTAAGAGGGTCACAGGGTAAATTGGCTATAAAGAGCTCCCTCTAGTAGAGAAATCTGTTTAAATGTGATCAAGCTAATGAGCCTGGACTCATGTGATTATGGACTTTTTAAACATACCTATGCCAATTTTTTTGGCAATCCATTGTCTGAAAACATACTTTAGAGTATACTGATATAAAGAATAAAATGTTATCTCCTTATCATGAATAATTTTACTATTGCTGTGGCCTCATCTTCCACAGGTCCCTCTTATTCTTAATATTCTAACAAGGACCAGGGGGGCACAGTTCACAATCTTGTGCACTGTGGACAGTACCCCAAAATTTGCCGTACTGATTTATCTTTCTGTATTTTTAGGTACGCAGTACCATTCTTCTGAACAGATTTTGCTCCCATCGTCCACCTAATAAATTCCCACTCATCCTTCAAGACCCAGTTTAGATGTCACCTCCTCAGTACCAGTTTGAACATCATCTACATACAATGAATCAGAAGAGATATCATGGCCCAAAGAAATATGCGAAGTGAGATGAAAGCCAAAAACATACCTTCAGCAATGCCTATATTTAGGCATAACTCCCTGTTATTTCAGAACAGGCCCCATGAAGGAGACGGAAAAGGAATTTTTTAAGTTATAGGATGAAAACCAATAGAAATTTTGTTCCGGAGGCCAATTAAAATGACAAAGTATTAATAGAAAGGTTCAAATACTACAGAGTTATCAATAAGAGGAGGAGGAAGACCAAAAAGACACATTTGAGTCTTACTGATGATCTTAATAAAGCAGTTTCAGGAGAGTTACTGAATACTGCTAGATAACTATACTCTCCTTTATTCTCCAGCCAAAAACAGCAAAATACTCAGAGGACCTGAAACTACACGCACACGCGCGCGCACGCATTTCCATACAGAGAAAACCAGATGGAAAAACTGACAGCTTGAGATGACGTTTAAGAAGATGAAGGATCCTGGGGGTAGAGGGCATTAAGCAAGCAGGGCAATGAGAAGGAAACTTAGAAAAGGGATTTTTCTCGTGTCTTTCCTTGGAGGGAGATGGAGATCCTGCTAAACAGGAAAAGTAAAGAACTTTTGTCCACCATTCTCTAGATTTTATGTGTAGGTGATTGATTGTCTAACAGTAACAAAATTTTCACAATGTCAAATGTTAAGGGTACAACAAAAGAGTTACAAAAGGAAGATAAGGCTATAACTTGAAAGTAGAATTGAGGAAAAGATTTTGCTAGGCTGAGGGAAGGAGACAGAAGAAAGGAATACATTGTCAAGACAATAGTGAGAAGAGAATTAATGGAGTAGAGTACTAGAAGAGTATTTATGTGTGTGTGTGTGTGTGTGTGTGTGTGTGTGTGTGTACGTGTGCACAGGCACACGTGCTAGGACTGCAAGGAAAGAGGGATTGGATCAGGGTAATAGTTTGGTTTACATTCAATTCTCTGACCAATAATTCAGGTTTATAGACTGTTAATGTTTGATATCTCTGTACACCTTTCCCATGAACCAATAAAGAATGTTGTTTTCTTTTGACTATAACATTTTGAAGATCCAATTTGTCTTATATTTCCACAAATATAAAAAGAAACCCTCACTTTATAACTCTGTGAACATTCAGAGAGAAAACTTTCTTAGGATTATACATGGCAAAGAAAAGAATGTTTCCTCTATCTTATGTATAGAAAACTCACATTAATATCTTCCCTGGATATAGAACTGGTCACATAGCCTTTGGCTGTTCTTTAGTGCAATATACTGGCAACATGGAACACATTTTAGAGGTGAAGACTACTTAGGGAGTCTACAGGGAATAGCTGAGCAAAAGGAATCTGCTGGATATTTCTGTACTGTTTTCATAATTCACTGTTATGAAGTCAGGCCTCAGGGAACAAGGGTCAAGGGCCACATATTCCTTTTTCATTTTGGAACAATCAGAATATTATTTAATCAGGAGAAAATATTTTATATTATAATATCTTTAAGTAAGGAGTAGGATTGCTTTGTGGTCTATGAAATGAAGGTTGAATAGAATAGGAGGCCTCCTCCATACACTGTCATCAAAGCATCCAAATGTTTTATCCTGCCTGGAACATTCCTTACGCATGATTCTTACTTCTTAGCTCCAAACTACGCCTAGGAGGAATCTTTTGTTCTCGGTGCTGCCAAAACTTCCACCTTCCAGCAATGACCTCAGTTTAGCACCTGCTCATAAGATGTGTTTGCACATCGTTGGTACGTTATGGTGACATATATGTTCCTATCAAGGAGACTGTCATAGAATTCAGGAGATGTTAACATTTTTCCATCTGTGTGTGTGAAAGTGACGTTTCCTGTTAATTTTGTTCTCTTGCTGAACTCTCCAAGCAAAAGCCTTCTGGGGGAGGCAGAATGATGTCATTATAGTCATAGCATAAATTTTTCAACCTTTAGAATGAGACATATTGTGGCATATATTTCACTACTTTTAAAAGCAGTAAAATAAAAACTTGGAGGATGATGATATCAATTTTGTATTTTTCAAGTGTGGGGGTTTCCAGAGCCTTGAGAATGACTCCAGGGCTAAAATTTCCTCTGGCACGTGGATTTCCTCTCTCACCTTAGAATAGGCAAGCCCATCTACGGGTGTCCTTGTTTATGAGGCAAACAGAGACTTGGCTATTTAACTTCAGACGTGTCGAGACGTTTTTCAGGCAAAATAGTCTAGCACTAGTGATTTAAAAATAAAAAGAGATCAAACCTCCAATTTCAGCTCTGACATGTAAAAGCTTGGAAGTTGTCACTCCCATTTTTACAACCAGAAAAAGCTGAAATCAGTAACTTTTCTTGGACTTCTTATCAGAGAACTGATACGGCAGAGCAAACTGCCATCCTGAAATTCAGAGAAAGAGGCAAATGTAGAGTCACAGTCTCCAGCTCCTTTTCTTCAGAAGAAACCACTGGGGTCATAAACTGCTGGAAACAATAATTTTGATGAACTGTTAGAGGCTGAGTGTGGACTGGTATGAGAGAGAGATATTTCTGGGGGCTGTGATCCTAAGGGGACTCCCAATACTATCTTGGGTTTTACCTCCAGGAACCATTCCAGGTTCTTACCTTGAAGAACCAAGTAAGATCCCCTCATGGCTCTCACATGGAAGAGGAAAAGTAGCCATTGTCAACTGCCCCAAGAGTGGTCTTAAAATGAAGGGGTGCTCTTCAAGGGAAAGATTTAAAAAGACTTAGCCACCTAAGGGAAGGGAATTCTCTCCTCTCCAGCCTCTGTTAGCTTTCCTGCAACACCAAAGGGGGAAAAAAAAATCTAAGAACTGTAACTTGTAAAGGTTGCAGCCCAGGAGCAAAGCCCACTAAAAGAGATTCAGTCATAATAATACAAAATACTTCCTCTCCCCTGTTTCCTTCCATCACATTGACAGGGATCCAGTGCATTACAGCTCAAAGAACTAAAAGACAGACTTTATCTAAGGAAGGTATCTTAGGGAAGCCAAAGACAAGGAGGGAGACAAAAACAAGGGCAATAAAGGAATTGAAGCCTTTGGCACTTACAGATGCAGCAAATATTCAATACAGCCCTAGTCCTAGACACACTGACATAAAACCTTACACTAAAGGCCTATTCACTTAAGTTTCTATCACCTGATACATCTTGTCTGGCCTTCAACAAAAAATTACAAGGCATGCTAAAAGAGAAAAACAAGGTCTGAAGACAAAGCAAGAATCTGACCAGATTCAGATATGACACAGATGTTAGAATTATGAGTTGGGGACTTTAAAATAACTATGATTAATATGTTCAGAGTGCTAATGGAAAAGTAGAGAGTATGCAAGAATATCTGGGTAAAGTAAGCAGAGGGATGGAAACTCTAGGAAAGAATCAAAAGAGAATGCAAGAAATCAAAACCATTGTAACAAAAATAAAAGATGCTTTAGAAGGGCTTATCAATAAACTTGGTACAGCTGAGAAAGCAATAAGTGAACTTGAAGATAGGTCACTATAAACTTTCCAAAAAGAAATGCAGAAAAGAAAAAATAAAAATAAAAAATTGAACAGAACATCTAATAATTGTGGTACAATTACAAAAAGTGTAACCTGCAAGCATTTGGAATACCAGAAGAAAGAAGGAGCAGGAGAAATATTGGAAATAATAATAGTGAGAACTTTTCAACATTAATGATAGACACCAAACCACAGACTAGGAAGCTCAAAAAATATAAGCAGGATAAATACCAAAAAATACCCCTCCAAGTCTAGGCATATCATACTCAAACTTTGGAAAACCAAAGACAAAGAGAAAATGTTGAAATCAGCCAGAATTAAGGAAAAAAACCACACCTGACTTGTAGAGAAAAAAGGCTAAGAATTACAGCAGACATCCCTTCTAAAACATTGCTAGTAAGAAGACAGTGTAGAAGAGAGTTGATATGAACTCAAGAAGGGAATTGATATGCTAAAAGAGGAATGGCGATGGAGTCATAGAAAATGTTGAATTAAAATCAGAGAAAACAAAGAAAAATGCAATGAACAGAAAACAGAAACACGGTAGTTATTATCAAAATACATTTTGATATCAGCTATATCAAAATACATTTTAAATGTGAATGGCCTAACTATACAAATTAAAAGACAGATTATTGTATTTTTAAAAAAGACAACTCTATGATGTCTAGAAGAAGTCCACTTTAAGAAGTCCACTTTCAGACTAAAAGTAAAGGAACAGAGAGAGAGATATCATGTTAATACTAATCACAAGAAAACAAGAGTGGCTATATTAACTTCCAATATAGTTGACTTCAAATCAAGGAAAATTATTAGGGATTAAGACAGGCTTCTATAATGATAAAGGGTCAATTCTCCAAGCAGATATAATAATTCTTAATGTATGTATATACCTAAATAAAAGCACATCAAAATATGTGGGATAAAAACTGATAAAACTTTAAGGAGAAATAGATAAATCCACTATTATAGTTGCAGTACTTGTTTTTTTTTTTTTTTTTTGCGATACACAGCCCTCTCCCTGTTGTGGCCTCTCCCGTTGTGCAGCACAGGCTCTGGACGTGCAGGCTCAGCGGCCATGGCTCACGGGCCCTGCCGCTCTGTGGCATGTGGGATCTTCGCGGACCGGGGCACGAACCCGTGTCCCCTGCATTGGCAGGTGGACTCTCAACCACTGCGCCACCAGGGAAGCCCTATAGTTGCTTATATAGCCCTATAGTTCATTACCTTTCTGTCAATAGCTGATACATCAGCAAGCAGAAAGTCAGTAAAGATATAGTTGAACTGAAGAGCATTATGAATCAACCTGAACTAATTAACATTTATAGAATACCCTATCCAACACTGGCAGAATAAACATTTTTCTCAAGATTTCCTGGAACATTATTAATGACAGACCATATGCTCGGTTATAACACCTTAACAAATTTAAAATAAAATAAATCATGCAGGGTATGTTCTCAGGCCACAGTGGGATTAAACTATAAATCAGTAACACATAGATAGCTAGAAAAACTCCCAAATATTTGGAGATTAAACAATACACGTTAAAATAACATATGGGTCAAAGAAGAAATCTCAATAGAACTTAAAAAATATTTTGACCTAAACAAAAATGAAAATACAACCTCTCAAAATTTTTGGAATTCAGCAAAACCAGTGCTTAGAGGGAAATTTATAGTATTAAATCCATTACTTAGAAAAAAAGAAAGATCTGTAATCAATAATCTAAGTTTTCACCTTGCAAAACTAGAGAAAAAAGACCAATTGAGATTAAATCAAGTAAGAAAAAAAGAATATTAGAGCAGAAATCAATGAAATTAAAAACAGAAAAACAGAAAATCAATGAAACCAAAAACTGGTTCTTTGAAATGATCAATAAAATTGTTATAAACCTGTTGGCAAATTAAACAAGAAAAAACAGAGAATAAACAAATTCACAGTAAAGGAAGGAAAGAGTGATCATCACTACCAGTTCCAACAACATTAATAGAATAAGAGAAGAGAAGAGAAGAATATTTATGCTCCCAAATTGATATCTTATTAAAAAAAAGATCAGTTCCTTGAAAGATACAAAAATACCAAAATTTACACAAGGAAAATATCTAATTTGAATAGCCTACATCTGTTAAAGAAATCGAATTAACAATTACTTTTCAAAAGAAGCATTGGCTCAAATGGTTTCATTGGTGAATTATACCAAATATTTAAAGAAGAAATCATACCAATTCTCCACAGTCTCTTCCAGAATATAAATGCAGAAGAAACACTACCTAACTCATTCTATGAGGCCAGCATTACCCTAATATCAAAACCAAAGACATTACAAGGAAGGAAAATTACAGATCAATATCTCTCATAAACACAGATCAAAATTCCTCAAAAATATATTAGCAAATTTAATTCAACACTATTAAGAGAATAATAATAATAGTCACAAACCAGGGGAAATATTTGCAAAACACATACCTGAAAAGAACTTGTATTTAAAATATACAAATTCTTCTTAAAATTCAACCCATAAGAAATCATACAACCTAATTTAAAAAGTAAAACAAAACAAAACAGAAAGAACCCAAACTCACTGGAGAAGATATATAGATGGAAAATAAGTATATGAAAAAATGATCAACATTATTTGTCATTGGGAAATTCCAAATTAGAACAACAATGAGATACCATTACATACCTATTAGAATGGGTAAAATTTAAAAAAATGATGATAATACCAAAGATGGTGAGCATTTGCAACATTCCTGGTAGGACAATAAAATGGTACAGTCAATTTAGATGACAGTTGGAAAGTTCCTTGTAATGCTAAACATAGTCTTACCATCTGATCATAGCATAAGCAATCATGCTTCTAGATACATGTCCAAATTTTTGCAAACTTATGTCTACAAGAAAGCCTGCACAAAAATGTTTATAACAACTTTATTCATCATCACTAAGACCTGGAAGCAACCAATATGTCCTTCAATAGGTGAGTGAATAAACAAACTGTGGTACCTCAAGTAAAATGAAATATTACTCAGCGATAAGAAATAAATATCAATTTTGAATTGAATTTTCACATGAAAAATATGAATTATCATTTTTAAGTGAAAGAAACCAGCCTGAAAAGGTTACAAACTATATAATTCTAATTACATGACATCTGGAAAGGGCAAACACATACGGTAAAAAGATCAGTGGTTGCAGGAGGGATGGGGAAAAGAATCAAACAGGAGAAGCACAGAGGACTTACACGGTGGTGAAACTATTCAGTATAAAACTGCAATGGTGGATATATAACATTATGCACTTGTCAAAACCCATAGAAGAGTGCTGTACAGAGAGTGAAACAGTGTATGCAAATTTGAAAAATCAGTTAGTAGGTCCTGAGATTTCAGGATGGAATGCAGTATATGACAAAAAATACAACCTTATTACAAAAAAGTGAAACAATCTCACTGAAGGTGGTAGGGAGAAAAGGTACTGACTTAACTTTGGAAATAAGTAGAGTCTGTAAGACTAAAGGCAAAAGAACTATACATAAGCACTATACTATAGTTTGTAAAGTTTTTCCTCCCATGGGAGTATGGATTAACATTTCTGATACTGCTATACATGTATACTGGAACTGAATAATGAAGTAAATAGATTGTGGATCGTGGGAGCCAGCTTTCTTACTGTTGGACTAAGAATTTACAGTTAAGCAAAGGAATGAGAATAAAATCATCAATGAAGCAACTGATTAGACTTGGAGACATCAGTGTTATGTTTAGCTTAATACATATACAGATGGTTACATATAGTACTATTTATAGATATTTGTATATACATGGGTTAATAGGCACACAAATATTTCTTTCCTTTGTAGCAGAGAAGGCCTAAAAGAAAGCAAAGAGTATACCTAGTACCCCAATCTTGGTTTCTAATACCATCTCCCAATAAAAGGAACCAGAGGTCCAAAGAAAAATGACTGATTCTAGGTTTGGGGCAGGAAATACACAAGATAGGACTGGATCATCTTATAACACCAGCAAGTGGAGAAATACTACACATACACACACACACACACACACACACACTGATGGGGGTACGTTAAAAAAGACACAAGATACAACTGAAAAAGTTCTCAATAGCTAGGAACAGAACCATGAGCAGAGAAATAAAGTAGTCTTGAAATTTAACCAAAGTATAAAATAAATACCCGTAAGTCCATACTGATATAAATATATGACTGAATAAATAAATGAAGGAGAAGAGACAAAGATCCCTTGCAGAAGAATTCCAAATAATTTGTGTAGATATTGAGTACTTTATCCTCAAAGAAATGGAACATAATTCCCCACTCTTTAGGTGAGGGCTATGCATAGTGACTCCCTTCCAAAAAGTACAGTATGGCACAGGGTAGAGACAATTGCTCTATAGTGGAGAAACCTCAGCAACATTACCTCACCCAGATAATGGTCAACATCAACAATGGTAAGTCATGTTGATAGTATGTACCGTCGATATGATGTGAGGATAATGGCACTTCACGTCTATGGTCTTCCTCTCAAAAACATAACCCCAGTCTACTATTGAGAAGTACATCAGACAAATCCCAATAGAGGAGCAGTTTACAAAATACTTAATCGGTACTCCTAGAAACTGTGAAGGTCATCAAAAACAAGGAAACTCTAATAACTCTCAAAGTGAAGAGTAGCCTAAGGGAATCTGACAACTAATTGCAACATGGTACATTTAGTTGTACCATTTTGGATGTGATTCTGGAAAGACAAAACCAAGAGGACATTGGGTAATAACTAAAGAAATCTGAACAAAGTATAGACTTCAGTTAAAAGTAATATATCAATATTGGTTTATTAATTGTAACAAATGTACTATACTAATGTAAGATGTTAATAATAGGGGAAACTGGGTACAGAGTTTATGGGAAATCACTACTATATTTTTTCTGTAAATCTGAAAATGTTCTAAAAATAAAGTTTATTAACAAAATATGCTACTTGATTCATATGAAATAGAAAAAAAAGAGCCCCCAAATAATTAATACTGATAAAAATAGAAATTAAATCATTCACTCTGATGACTTTAGATGGCTTTGATGATGATGGTTTTAGAACTAGTAGTCTACACAGAGGTGACAAAAAGCTTCCACATTTGTGCTCTATATATTAAGATAAATGAGAAAACAGACCATTCTATCTAAACTCTCTATCTTTACTTTTACTGTGCAATTTACATTTTACCTTCAGAATCTTAAAATACTCTTTGTTTTAAATAATATTTCCCTGGGAATTCCCTGGTGGTCCAGTGGTTAGGACTTGGCACTTTCACTGCTGGGGGGCCAGGGTTCAATCCCTGGTCAGGGAACTAAGATCCCACAAAACTTGCAGTGTGGCATGCATGCATGCATAAATAAATAAATAAATAAAAATTTAAAATTCCCCCTTATTATAGAATTAATACATATTCATTGTAGAAAATTTGGAAAGTATCAAAAAGTGTAAAGAAGAAAATGACAATACCTACAATTGCACCATCCAGTCATAAGAAGTTTTTTAAAGTTTTAGTATTTATTTTCTAGACATAACATTTTATTTTAGTAAAATATTTCTGAGCATTTCTATATGAATATGATCACATTTAGAACATTACTGAACCTCATTCAGGTCATTTTGCCATATATTGTGTTCTAGAGTTTGAGTATATTGTTATCATTGGGTAAATATTTTTGGGGAATGCAAATAAGTTTACATATAATTATATTAGTGAGAAGATATCATATAAATTATGCCTATGTAATGACATTTTTGACTGAATGTATTTGTCAGTCAAATAAGTCAATTGAGTTTTAAAACTATCCAAACTGATTGACATCTTAGACATAGAGTCAATTTGATTGAAAATCCTTTTCTTCACTCATGAATCATTCATTCAATGAATATTTGCAAACCTACTATGTGCCAGGCACTGTTTTAGGCTCTAGGCACATAGGTGAACCAACGAGATATAGTTCCTAACTTCACAGAACTTATATTCTCATGGGGTGGCAAATAAATTATATATATATGTGTCTATATATATGTGTGTGTGTGTGTGTGAGATATGGTGATATGTGCTATTGAGAAAAATAAAGAAGGAAGCACACTAGGAAATAAATGAGGGTGGTGAGTGCAAGAGGATTGGACTGCCTTCTGTTCATAGGGTTCTAGGGGAGTCCTGGGCTTTCTATAGTTACTACGGAAAGGGCGTATTAGCACCTAAAAGTTGATAGTGAATGTAAGGTTGAAAATTTTGCAGGATAGTGGGATAGAGGTCTTTTTGTGAACACCCTAAATTCAGAACCCTTTCTTTCTTTTTTTTTTTAACATCTTTATTGGAGTATAATTGCTTTACAATGGTGTGTTAGTTTCTGCTTTATAACAAAGTGAATCAGTTATACATATACATATGTTCCCATATCTCTTCCCTCTTGCATCTCCCTCCCTCCCACCCTCCCTATCCCACCCCTCTAGGTGGTCACAAAGCACCGAGCTGATCTCCCTGTGCTATGCAGCTGCTTCCCACTAGCTATCCAGAACCCTTTCTTAACTACTGTCCTGGTGAAATGGAAGTTGTGGAAGAAGCAGTCTTACCTGTGGAGCTTCTGTGTGCTTTTGTAACTACTGCTAATGGCGGTCCAAAGGCTGGGGGAAGTGACTGTCTAATCATGTAGATGAATTTAGCAAAAAAGCAAGGTGGTTTTCCCTCAGCCCTGTGGTGTCAAGTCTATCCATGAGAAAGCTCTTTTTATGAGACCTCTTCATAGGTAACTGTGCAGGATGTCCCTAAATGCCTTTATGGTTTGAAACCTTAAAACTAGCTAACTTTCTGACCCCCAATATAATTGTCTGTAAAAATAAGATGGTAGGGTTTCTGGTCTCGCATGTAAGGAATTTAAAAGTCTACACTTTCTATACTAACGAGTAAAAAGCTGAACAAACTGAAAAATAAATGACCTTTCTTAGATCCATTATACAAGCGAGGTCATAGGGCAAACCACTGCCCCCCCAAATTTCAAAGACTGACAAGGAGATAAAGAGAAACACAATTTACCAGTGCACAAACCCATGAGCAGAAATCTCTGTGAGAGCCAGTGTTGAGGGTAAGAAAACTTAAACTGTAGTTGATGACTTGCTGGAGGCTCAGTGTGGACAAGACTGAGACTTAAAAACTCCAGGAGGACTGTCACAGGTGGGTTTTACCTCTTGGAGCTTTGCCAGGCCCTCACGGGGAATATCAGAGAAAAATCCCCTCACGCTTCAGGCAGGGTGAGGAGAAAAGGAACAATTTTGAAACATGGAGTATTCTGTTCTTCTTCACAAGGCCTGCCCTGAGGAGAAACTTTTTAACCAGAGCCTAATCTGCTGGGGTATTATCAGAGCCTAACTGACTTGGGGGAAGGGAAAAACCCGAGAAGCTGTGAAATTCACAGTCCACTGGCACAGGCTCACCAAATGACTGAGAGCTAATGGGAGGACTATAGAACACTTATCTCCTTCTGCATTTTACCAATACATTACTAAAGGCCTAATTAACACAATTCCTTTTGACTGGTACATCATGTCCACCTTTCAACAAAAAAATAACAGGGAAAAAGCCCACAGTTTGGGTAGACTGAACAAGCATCAGAACCAGAGTCAAATATGGCAGGAATCTTGCAATTATCAGAAAAGGAATTTTTTTTTTTCTTTGCGGTACGCGGCCCTCTCACTGTCACGGCCTCTCCCGCAGGCTCAGCGGCCAAGGCTCACGGGCCCAGCTGCTCCGCGGCATGTGGGATCTTCCCGGACCGGGGCACGAACCCGTGTCCCCTGAATCGGCGGGCGGACTCTCAACCACTGCGCCACCAGGGAAGCCCGGAATTTTTAAAAAACTATAATTAATTAATATGCTAAGGGTTTTAATGGAAAAATTAGACAACACGCGGGAACAATGTAAGCGGAGAGATGAAATACCTAAGAAAGAATAAAAAGAGAGGCTAGTGATAAAAAACAATCTAACAGAAATACAGAATACTTTAATGGGCTCATCAGTAGACTGAACATAGAAGAGGAAAGAATCTCTGAGCTTCGGTATATAACAATGGAAACTTTCAAAACTGAAAAGCAAGAGAAAAAAGACTGAAAACATAAAATGTCCAGGAATGGTGGGACAATGATAAAAGGTATAACATATATGTAATGGCAATACCATTCAAAGCAGTAATGAATGAGAATTTCCCCAAATTAATGTCAGACACTAAACCTTAGATCCAGGAAGCCCCGAGAACAATAAGTAGAATAAGTAGGATAAACATTAAAAAATCCTACACCTAGGCATATCATATTCAACTTCAGAAAATCAAAGATAAAGAAAAAAATCCTGAAAGACAGAGGAATCCAAACATATTACCTATAGAGGAACAAAGGTAAGAATTAACTCCTGTTTCTCCTCAGAAATCATGCAAGCAAAGAGTGCAGTGAAATATTTAGTGTTTAGAGAAAAAAGCTACTAATCTAGAGTTCTGCACCCTGTGAAATCATCCTTCAAAAGTGAGGAAGAAATAGACTTTCTCAGACAAACAAAAATTGAGAGAGCATATAGGCTAAAACTGTCTTTGTTTGCAGATGACATGATCGTCTAAGTAAAAATCCCAAACAACAAAAAACTTCCTGAAACTAATAACCAATTATAACAAGGTTGTAGAATTCAAGATTAATACACAAAAGTCCATTACTTTCCTATATACCAGTAATGAACAAGTGAAATTTGAAATTAAAAACACATTTACATTAGCACTTTCAAAAATGAAATAATTAGGTATAAATCTAACAAAATATGTACAAGATCTATACAAGCATCTTATATGAGAAAACCCATAAAACTGACGAACAGAATCAAAGAAGCCTAAATAAATGAAGAGATACTATATGTTCATGTATAAGAAGACAATATTGTCAAGATGTCAGTTCTTCCCAACTTGATCTATAGATTCAATGCAATTCCCCCAAAATTCCAGTAAGTTATTTTGTTGATATCAACAAACTGATTCCAAAGTTTATATGGAGATTCAAAAGACCCAGAACAACCAACTCAACAATGAAGGAGTACAAAGTCAGAGGACTTGACACTATCTACCTCAAGACTTACTATAAAATTACACTACTGAAGACAGTGTGGTATTGGTGAAAGAATAGACATAGATCAGTGGAACAGAACAGAGACCCAAAATAGACCCACGTAAATATAGTCAACTGATCTCTGACAAAAGGAGCAAAGGCAGCACAATGGAGAAGAGACAGTCTTTTGAACAAGTGGTACTGGAACAACTGGACACGCACATGCAAAACATTGAATCTAGACACAGAACTTACACCCTTCACAAAAATTAATTCCATATGGATCTCAAATCTAAATGTAAATTGCAAAACTATAAAACTTCTAGAATATAAGAGAAAACCTAGGTGGCCTTGGATATGGCAATGACTTTTTGATACAACACAAAAAGAACAAACCATGAAAAAAACAATTGATTAGCTGGACTTAATTAAAATTAAAACCTTTTGCTGTGCGAAAGACAACGTCAAGAGAATGAGAAGACAAGCCAAAGACTGGGAGAAAATGTTTGCGTGAGACATATCTGATAATGGACTGTTATTCCCAACACACAAAGAACTCTTAAAACTCAGCAATAAGAAAATTAACAATCTGATTAAAACATGAGCAAAAGACCTGAACGAACTTTGACTAAAGAAGATATACAGAATGCAAGTAAGCGTATGAAAAGATGTTCAACATCATATGTCATTAGGTAATTGCAAATTAAAACAAAGAGATGCCACTACACCACTACTAGAATGGCCAAAATCCAAAACACTGGAAATACCAAAGACTAGCAAGTATGTGGAGCAACTGCAACTCTCATTTGTTGCTGGTGGGAATACAAAATGGTACAGTCACTTTATTACACAGCTTGGCAATTTCTAAACTAAACTTACTATATTATCCAGCAATTGCACTTCTTGGTATTTACCACAGTAACTGTTGAGCTGCACCCGCTAGACCTACAAGACCTGTATTTGCCCAGTTTTAAGAATGAAGAAATAGCCTGGTGTCAGGAACAGAGACATCCATGGTGTAATGGATCGGGGAGCTTACATATCTGCAGGTCCTGGAGCTACATGCTACTGCGTGCAGAGGGGAGCAGGGCAGGACATGGCAGCAGTCTTGGCTCAGGGGGAGGGGGAGGTTACCAGTTACAGGGGGAATTGACATCCGATTGGCTCATCGGTTACCAGGGAAACTAGCAGAGGGGCACACCCCTCACCGCCCCTTTGATAAGCTGTCATGGTGGAGCTGTTCTGATTTAAAGGTTAGAACAATCACCAGCTGGGGCAGTGGCAAGTCTGTAGAAGGTCAATCCTGTGAGTAGGGTATAGGTGAAGCAGGCACTGGTCGAGCAGGGGATGTACAGAGAGCAAGAGAACAGCCACCTTGGGTGACCTGATCATACACTTCACCCCTGCATACCCTGAAGGACCCTTACAATCTTGTTCCATCCCCCTTCCACAGTATCCCTGAGGTCAGGTATGTAGAGGGGAGCTGCCACCAGATACCACAAATACAATACAGAATCCAGCAGCTAAAGAATATCAAAAGTAAGATACCTCGTATGCTAATAACAGTCATTCACCAGGATGCGGGCAAATTTTGGAGCCAAGCGCTTACCAGGTCAATGGAGAGGGAGTCAACGATGGCAGTGTCCTGTCCAGTTATAAGGAAGGTGAGCCCACCCCTGGTTTTCACAAACCCAGAGCCACCCCCATGGGGAGCAGCATGCCCTGGCCCTAAAAGAAACATCCTGGTGGCCTAGCCAGGAGGCAGCAGTCACAGTACAGGTCTGCTACTCCATGTTACACTGAGTGCCATTGCGGGGGGATCCACTAGGTTTTTTTAAACGAAAAACAGTTAATCCCACTAGTTGGACTTGTGTGTCCAGAAGCCAGCCTTTTCCACTCCACACTGCATAGCCCAGGGAGGCTCATGGGCAATCAGTTGTACAGTAACGTTCACTGACGCGTGGTCCTTCTGATGTATTGGCATATAGGACAGGAAGATGGTGAGAGCCTTTCCCCCCGTCCCTTGTCCGTTGTCCCCACATAGTCACATTAGCTGGGTCAACTTTTTATGGAAGTCCAGAGGAGGACAAAAACGCCATCTCACCGTAGACCCAGCAATTAGCCTCATTTTGCAGTGAGGCCATTGTTGCTTCCCAGTCCTCCAATAGATTTCCTTCACTCAGGCGAGGGATGAAATGTAAGACATCTAACAGGCACAACACAGGGAAGATCGTGACCATGAAGCAAAATACAAGCAGTAACCACACCTGAAATAATACCACACCTGCCTGTGGTTTTTGTCCTGGTCTTCAATACTGTTCAGAAAACTCAAGTTTTCAGTAATACAGGAACGTGTCCAAAATCACATGTACAATGGTCACCTAGTTTTACCTCGGATATCTGAACCAAAGCTACTCCAATTTGACTTTCAAATGCATTTCTTTCCACAGTGGCCAAAGCAGATGTATAATGCATGCTCGATAGGTCATGGAACAGGCCACTCTGGTCAGTAAAATTTAAGTTAAACCATGTATAAGCCAGAATGACTTCCTCATACCTCCACACGTGAAGATTTTCCCATCATTTCCACTTCTGATTGCAAATCTTTTGATAGACCAAAGTATATGTCCCTTGAAGCCAGGGTGAATACTGCCTGCCTACCTGCCCTGGGCTCAGATCATGTCCCTAGGGGCTAGGCCTCCTTTATATTTGCACAGTTATCCACATTGGGGGAAAACTGATCAGAGCAATCTCAGAGGTATGTTGATGGGGAGATATTTTATAGGCTATACATTTTATCATTTATACCAAATTGTTACACAAGCACTGTACACGTGCTTTTAGCAGCAGACTTAAAGCAAGCAGCGTTACACATCATGAGTAGTTATACTCTGTGACAACTTCACTAGATAATTTTCTTTTCCTCCTGAACATCAGAGTAAATGTGTGGCTGACACAATAACTCTTATAAATCTAGACCTCGATTAACAGGACTAGAATTTAATATCTATTGAAACATAATACTTTTCTCTCTAAATTACCCTCATCTCCACCAAATATAGCCAAATCAAGACTGACTTGTTTGTAAAATAAGTCTGGTCAATTGACCGCAGAGGCTCCTCCAAATTGGCTGTGGAACTCCTCAGAAGGAGTCTCAGACTGAATTCCCAAAAGGCCTCTCAAGGCCAGGAAAGCCATACCAGAAGCCTGCCATCAGGCCCCACCTCGGTGTATTTCCCTCTTTTAGAGGTCCCCAAAATTTTGAGATTCCTGCACATGCCTGGAGACAGTCTTTCCCATTCACCTGATAAGGCTGCTCAGAACCCAAGAGTCTCCAATTTCTGGAGGGACCAGGCAGAGAGAAAAGAAAAATGTTTCAATTCTACCCACAGGTGTAGTTTACCAAATTGCCTTAGGTTGTAACTAACTTGAGGAGAAGGCCTTCCCTATATCTGGAAAATACAGATCAAAACCAGTAATATTCCAGACAAAAGACCATAAAAATTATGATCATATTCACCAATCCTTCTGTTAACTTTTTATGAAGCCATCAGTGTTTCCCTTAGGACTCTTTAATTTTTAACCCAGTTCAGCAGTATGACCTGAAATTTATCAGAGACCTATATTTGTCAAAGTGTTCTTCCTATGAATCTTCTTGAAGCACTTTTGCAAAAGCATCAGAGTACAACTGTCTAAAAGTGACAAAAGATTTAAAAAGGCATGGTTAAACACATGATTACAATGTAATTACTAAAGAAACTTGGTTACAATAACTACAATTATGACTGGTTATAATCTTAACCTTTAAAAACTTTAAATCTCTGGCAAAAAAACAAGAATCAAGTAATTGTGAAGTTTACCATACCAGCATTTCCTGATTGGAAAATTTACACTTTAGTCTTTCTCTCCTAAGAAGGCAGAGGTAGGTAAGCTTAGACCTGCCCAGCAATTAATGTTCCAATATTTTATCCAATTTGAAATGACCCAGATAGTCAACGAATTCTCTTCATTTAACTTAATTTAGTTGCAAGTTACCAAAATCTGGAGAAACTATTATAGATAGATATTCCCACAACATAACTATTCCTATAGAGTTTAAAAACGTCTCTCTCTCTTTTTTCTTCACTCTCAGGGATCAGATGATAAAAGTTCCTGAAAGCCCAGGTAGGTCATTTACATCTCAAAGGCACAAGAAGAGAAATACCAGATTGCTTCTAGAAAGCTAGCTTCCTCTAAGTGCATGAGCAAAAACCAGTTTTAGAATGTCAAAAGATTCCAAACTTGGCCATTTTCAGGGATTTTTTTTTCCAGTTTATACAAATAACAGTAATAGACAGTAATACAAATCATTCACTCACAGTCACATGCCTCACTTTCAGAGGAACAAGAGTCAGCATTCGACATGAAAAGATGCTCATCATTCCTAATTATTAGAGAAATGCAAATCAAAAGTACAATGAGGTACCACCTCACACTGGTCAGAATAGCCATCATTAAAAAGTCTACAAATAACAAATGCTAGAGAAGTTGTAGAGAATAGGGAACCCTCCTACACTGTTGCTGGGAATGTAAATTGATACAGCCACTATGGAAAACAGTACAGAGGTTCCTCAAAAAACTAAAAGTAGAGAATGGACTTGAGGACACGGAATGTGGGAACGGTAAGCTGGGATAAAGTGAGAGAGTGGCATGGACATATATACACTACCAAATGTAAAATAGATAGCTAGTGGGAAGCAGCCGCATGGCACAGGGAGATCAGCTTGGTGCTTTGTGTCCACCTAGAGGGGTGGGATAGGGAGGGTGGGAGGGAGACGCAACAGGGAGGAGATATGGGGATATATGTATATGTATAGCTGATTAACTTTGTCATATAGCAGAAACTAACACACCATTGTAAAGCAATTATACTCCAATAAAGGTGTTAAAAAAAAAGAACTAAAAACAGAGCTGCCATTTGAGCCAGCAATCCAACTCCTGGGCATATATTCAGACAAAACTATAATTCGAAAAGATACATGCACCCCTATGTTCATAGCAGCACTATTTACAGTAGCCAAGACATGGAAACAACCTAAATGTCCATAGACAGATGAATGGATAAGAAGATGTGGTACATATATACAATGGAATATTACTCAGCCATAAAAAAGAATGAAACAACGTCATTTGCTGCAACATGGATGGACCTAGAGATTATCATACTAGTGAAGTCAGAAAGAGAAAGACAAATACCATATGATATCACTTCTATGTGGAATCTAAAATTTGACACAAATGAACTTATCTATGAAACAGAAACAGACTCACAGACATAGAGAACAAACTTGTGATTGCCAAGGGGGACGAATGGATTGGGGGTTTGGGGTTTGCAGATGCAAACTGTTATATATAGAAAGGATAAACAGCAAGGTCCTACTTTATAGCACAGGGAACTATATTAATATCCTGTAATAAACCATAATGGAAAAGAATATGTACATATTTTATATATATATATATATATATATATATATATATATACACGGATCACTCCAGATATATACATGTATCTGAATCACTTCGCTGTACAGCAGAAATTAATACAACATTGTAAATCAACTATACTTCAATAAAATAAATTTTTAAAAAATCAGCATTTAAGTTAACCTTCACCTCAGCTGTTGGCTCAGCCTCCGTGGTCTTAATTTAAAAATCAACAGCCAAGCCACAGCTGCAGCCCATTCTTTTTTCCCACTGTAATCGCTGCTAGTAGCCCCACAGCAGCCTTGGGGGCTGTTGAATTACATGAATCCTCTGTACTCTCTTGGTGGCCCCCATTCATCAAGGACAGCCACCACAGGGCCCCACATACTAGTGGACGGCCACCCCGGGATTACTTCTGCAACTTTCAGGCAGGAAAGCTGCTAGTAGACAGCTGCCGCAACTTTCCATTGCCCGTCCTTATTTCCCGACACCTCAGCGCTCACTTGAGTTTCCTTGGTCTCCTGGCTGCTCTGCCAATTGTTGGGCGGCACCCCCAAGCCTCTGAGGCCTGTACTTGCCCAGCTTCAAGACTGAAGAAAGAGCCCAGAGTCAGAAACAGAGAAACCCATGGTGTAATGGATGGGGGAGCTTACATGTCTGAAGCCAGGTCCTGGAACTACACGCTACTGCCTGCAGCGGACGACAGGGCAGGAATGGTGGGAGTCTTGGCTCCAAGGGGAGGGGGAAGTTACCAGTTATAGGGGGAAGTGACATCTGATTGGCTCATCGGTTACCAGGGAGGAGCACACCCCTCACCGCCCCTTTGATAAGCTCTCAAGGTGGAGCTGTTCTGATTTAAAGGTTAGAACAATCACCAGCTGGGGCAGTGGCAAGTCTGTAGCAAGGTCAATCCTGTGAGTAGGGTATAGGTGAAGTAGGCACTGGTCCAGCAGGGTATGTACAGAGAACAACAGCACAGCCACTTAGGTGACCATACCCCAATGAAAACTTAACGTCTATGAAAAAACCTGCACGTGGATGTTTATAGCAGCTTTATTCATAATTGCCAAAACTTGTAAGTCCTAGATGTCCTTCAGTATAAGAATGGGTAAATAAACTGTGGTACATCCAGACAATAGAATATTATTCACTGCTAAAAAGAAATGAACTCTCAAGCCACTAAAAGACATGGAGGAACCTAATGCATATTATTAAGTAAAAGAAGCCAGTCTGAAAAGTCTACACGCTATAGGATTTCAACTATATGACATTCTGGAAAAGGCGAAACTATGGAGATAGTAATAAGTCTGTGGTTAACAGGAATCAGGGAGGAGGGAGGGATGAATAGGAGGGGCATAGAGGATCTTTAGGGCAGTGAAACTACTCTGTGTGATACTACAATGGTGGATACGTGTCATTATATATTTGTCGAAACCCAAAGACCGTACAATAACATGAGTGAACCCTAATATAAACTGTGGACTTTGGATGATAATGATGTGTCAACATAGGTTCATTAATTGTAACAAATGTACCACTGTGGTGAGGGAAATTGATAGTGGGGGACGTTTTGCATGTATGCATACTGTCTGTACTTTTGCTCAATTTTGCTGTGAATCTAAAACTGCCCTAAAAATAAAAATAATTTAAAAAAATGAAATGGTGTGGCTGGGTTGTCTAATGAAGTATTCTACTGAAAAAAATCCACAAAATTATTTAATTTTTCAGAATATTTCAACATACATTGCTATAAAACATAAAACGATAAAATACAGAGATAAGGAAACACATAATTTATTTTCATATTGCTTTTCAGTTGGGTTCACCATTTATATAATAAAAGACCATAAGAAATTGCTACTTCTTAAAAAAAAAAAAAGGGACTTCAGGTGGTACTAGCAATTAAGACAAAACTAAAACACAAGACAATCTTGCAAATGTTGCCAGGAGGTTGAGTAGTTTATAGGAGATATGAGCTGACATTTGAGACAAGGTTGGTGATTTAAGGTTCAGATTGGAAATGGTTAGTTATGTTTTATTCCGTAGTTTGAACGCAATGGAATCAAGCAGTATATGATGGGGTGCTTTTAATTTCTTTTTCAGCTTTATAACTTTTCTGAGCCGAGGAGCTACATATCAAACCAGAACCATCCTGAAAGCTAATGAAGAAATGCTTTTTCCATTCAAGGGAAAACAATGTAGAGGGTAAACAATTAATCATTTTTCCTGGGAGCTTTAAGAAATTTCTTTTTCTCTACCTATTTTTTTCTTTTTCTTCCTATTTAGTTGCTCACACAGAGTTCTGTTATTTTCTCATTGGAAAGGGCTAGTGGACTGATGATTTAAAAGTGTAAAGTGCTAAGGTGATGGAATTATCAGAGCAGATTATATCCTTAGCTATGTGTATTCTTATTCGTAGACCAGTCCACAAACCATTTTCTCTTCTTTCTTCACATCTCACCATCTAGAGCTGTGTAGAAAATTCATTCAGTTAGTGGTTCATTCAATGATTATTTATTGAGCACTTTTTATGTGTGAAGTGCTTTTCTGGCATATAATACTAAGCAAAAGAAGAATCACTTTGCCCTCATGGAGCTTACTGTTGACTAGAAGAGATGGACATTAATCCAGTAATAACATAAATTGATAAGGGCTAGGAAAAGGCAATGTATAAGAGGGTATAATAAGAATTCAGCTTTGGGAAGTCAGAGATAACTGTCCCTAAAGAAGTGAAAATTAAGCTGAAGTCAAAGAATAAACAGAAGCTATCTGGTGAAAGAGGGCAGGAAAGAGCATTCCAGGCAGAAAATATTTAGTTAAATATGTTGTCATAGACAGGGCTTAATATGAGTTTACTGTCAACACATAACAATAGATAATAGAATAATTGCTAACCCAAATGCTACAACCGATTTTGCACTAAATATGTATTTTAAACTCCAAAATTATTAAATTGGATCTGTTCGGGAGATGAGATCATGAGTGGGTCTTTTTTCTTTCTTATTTTTCTAAACATAGTTGAAACACTTTCATATAATAGGAGTATTTTACAAAAAAACAAACAAAATAATTGCGTTACCTCTATTGTGTTTTCCAGATAGCTTGCATCCTTGTAGTGTTTCCCATTCAACATCTTATTTTCAATCAATGTAACCTGATTTTTCTCAAAAATACAACATTCTTTAAAAAGCCCCCATTTATAACTTATGCCATTCTTGGCTCAGAGGACAGCCTTATAAGGGAAGGGGATGCTGTACCCTGAGAGGGACCTCTCGACCAGTCAGAATGCTCATTATCAGTCCAATTATCCCCTGATAATTGGCCTGCCTGTGGGAATAATAGGCCGGGATGATTTAACTCAGTGCTGACATATTCACAGCACCTACACACTGCATTCTAAACTTCTTATTTTTTCCTTAAATAATGGAAGAATCTGATTCTAGCTGTTAGAATACTTTATTTGCTCAACATTTAACTTCCTGTGAATACTGAAGAACCACTCTGCTGAGACCCAAGGAATGTGCCTTGTTTGTACAAAACTTTGCAATGTTGGCAATAAATCTTACATAACGTCCAGCTTTCTTATTTTGTCTCTATACGACATTCTCCAAAAAGACAAGTCTCCTTGGACTCTGTGAAATTTAGTCATAGGATAACACTCTTAGAATGGAGTCACTTGGCTTGTAAATGCTTACCAGCATTTCAACACTTCTAGATGGCTGGCTGATGTCCAAATGAGTCTAGGGATTGGCCAAGGAGAGGAATCGTGATGGAATTTTACAGAGGATAGGGTATTTGCTTTTGTGTGTTTCTTGAAATAATTAGGTTGAATTAGGTTACACTCATGGTATAGTGTTCTAAAGTTTCCAATTTGAGATTCAAATGTCCTCATTTTTTTACATCTTGTGCTCCTGAAAATTTGTTAGCAGGATGAGGATATTTGGATCCTTTAGGTCTCCTTTTTTTAGCTGCATAAATTTATCTGTTTAATAAATAATTCACACACTGGCCAGAAACCAAGTGGACAAACTGTACTAACTAACCCTTTAATACTTGGCTCCTTTGTATAATGACCCAGCCCCATTATTAGATAATGAAAGAGTGTATGAGAAAGTGGGAGATTATTTATGATGGAAACAAAATGAAACTAATGGGACAAGATTTGAAAGCTGTGATGCATGAAAGGTGCTATGCAGACAGCTCTGGCACCATGACAAACAGAGATAAAGGCTCAGTGGGAAGCAACAGTGTGAACATGACTATGATGAAGAAAGAATGGATTTCCTGAATGAATCCTTGCCATCTGGTGTTTGTTTAATACACAATGAAGGTCAAATGGCTACTGATCCTTTTTTCTATAGTCCAGTGACTACAAGTATGAGAGGAATCAATGAGTTTATCGATATGCCTGGAAATGACTCACCATATGATCTGATTGATTCAATAAAACTGAAGTAACTTGTCATTACTCTTTCAAATGTGGTTTGGATCTATAACTACAATTCTGTATTTTTAAAGCCAATTTGCTAGATCAAATGTGACTGGTACTTTTATCAAGATTAATGTTTTGAAGCACTTAATTTTATAGGTATAAATGATTAATAGGGAGGGTCAGGAGGAAAGTTTCTCATAAAGCTGAGTATTTCTCTTATTTTCCAATAGAGCTGTTAAACATTTGTTTCTGTTGATTGGTGGTGGATTAAAGAAATCTTTTTTCCCCCCACTTTGCCTTTTCTATGTATGAGATTGATTCACCTATTTTTTGTAATTATTCCTAGGCGACATGTTAACTTTGGTGAAATATGTTTATTAAGCATTATATTTTGCAGAATATGCTTTTGTAGACAAAAATGTTTAGTGAGCATTATATGTAAACAGCATTTACGCTTCGGGGAACTCATGTGTAAGTTGAACATATTATTTTATATAACATTCTCTTTCCTGAAGATTGTTCTAGTAATGAACTGCCACAGTGTGATCCTGGTACTCTTACCCTCTACTGTTGAAGCTGCAAGGTTTTCTTTGAGTTCTTTTCTAAAGACTAAAATAAAAGATACTTTTCTCACATTAATATTTCTCAGCTGCCATGAAAACAGGGATGGGAGAAGCCAAAAATAGAGGAGCCAGCTGTGGGAGGCTGCTTTTTTTTTTTTTTTTTTTTTTAGGACAACTCAGAAAAGTCTTTCAAATTCATTCCATAAAGAGTGTGTTAATGCAAATAATGTTTCACGTGCCTGCATGCTATATTTTAGAAGCTGATATACACTCAATTGTGACACAGTGAATGTTATCTGACTGTTGTAGAGGTAGTAGAATTGCTAAGTTTGTCTCTGGGGTAGATCCACTTAGTATTCTTTATCTCTTCTCTTTTTGAAAAGACTCTCTTTACTGAAGCCAGTTATTTAAAATAAGAGTGGGGCAATTGTGAAAAAAATTCTCTTCTTCCTCCAGTAGACTCAATGTGTTTCATTCTAGATGTTACACATTTTGTTGGTGTTTTGACTTTTTTCCCCTGAACATAAAGGTATTACATGTTCCCCTGACTATGTAAAAGAAAAAACAAAACTGAGTTATCCATCAACCCAGTGTGCAGAAGCACCATGTTTCATATGTTGGCTTCTTTATTTTTTCTTTGTTTAACTGAGGTAATACTGTAAATACAATTTTATAAATTTGATTTTCTTTTTTTTTTTGCTTAACATCTTATCCAAGTATTTTATGTTCATGAAGCCTTGTCTGATACTTTCATACCCAGGTGGAACAGCCACTCCCTTCCTCTATGTACCCACTGTGCTGTGATGTTATATTCCAACATAGTACCTTTAGCACTGGGTTTGTATTTGTTTATTTACCAGCTGTTAAAGCTTAGAAAGCAAGAACTTACATTTTATTTGTCTTTGCAACATAAAAAGTAGGAATCTACTGATTAAAAGTACAGACAACAGCAGATATTTACCTGATAATTAGAATTGCCCATCTACTGGGGATATTAAGACAGGGGGTTGATACAAAAGAAATATTGTTTTTTGTACTTGGTAGGAATTTGGATTCTATAACATAGAAGGACCTTTAAAATTTCAAGATACTAAGATTCTATTTGAGTGACAGATTAACTGCTTAATGGCTGGGCATGCCTCATCCTAACATATAAAGTCAGGACTGGGTATGAAAGGATAGGTATAAAAGGTTCATTACCGGGTATAAAAGGATGTTAGCTTTTATGATCAACTGGCCATTGTTTTTTAACTAGCATCATTTACATATGTATTTTTTTTCCAGCTTTACTGAGATATTATTGACATATAACCTATGTAAGCTTAAGGTGTATAGCAAGATGATTTGATTAACATGTATACTGTGAAATGCTTACCACAATAAAGTTGGTTAACACATCCATGCCCACACATAATTACCGTTTTGTGTGTGTATGGTGGTAACTTTTAAGATCTACTCTTATAACAACTTTCAAGTATGTAATGCAGCATCGTTAGCTATAGTCACCACACTGTACATTAGATACCCGGAACTTATTCATCTTATAGCTAGAAGTTGTTATGCTTTAACCAACATCCCCCCATTTCCCCAACACCCCAGCCCCTGGCAACCACCATTCTCCTCTGTGTTTCTGAGTTTGGCTTTGTTAGATTCAACATATAAGTGAAAACATACAGTATTTGTCTTTCTCTGTCTGACATTTTACTTAGCATAATGCCCTCAAGGGCCATCCACGTTGTTATAAAAGACAGGGACTTAGTACTTTTGAATGTAACTGGCCACCATTTAAAGGGTCATATACTATACATTCACCAGGCCTCAGAGGCCTTTAGGTAGCAAATGCCAACAAGGTAGATGGACAGGCAGACAGAGCTGTGGGTTCTCTGCTTATACTTTGAGATAACTTAGAAGGTAGCTGGATTCAACTGGGACTTGCAAATCTTAAGAGTATAGAAATGACTTCCAGGTTCATTGCCTTGGATTTTCTCAAGGTGAAAGATGCAATAGAAATGTCAATATGTGAATACTGATATTATATTTTCTGTTATCAACCAATAACTTTACCTCTTATGACTCATTTATTCAAAGTTGGCATGAAACTAAGAAGCAGTTCTATATTCAAGTTAGAATTTAAAAAAGTAAATTTGGGATTTATTCAGAATAAATAAACATCATATATAATCCTTTTCAAATCCATGAATTTTAACTGTATGGTTATTTTGCCTGTTGTTCTTTTTAGAAGCAAAAAATATGTGGGTACATATTGTTTTAAGAGACGGATGTTGGGATTATGCAAATAACTAGTAATTTTAACTATAGGAAATTTTTATTACGTCTCTACTATACTTGCCTGTCATTTTTTAGGATGTGATTCACTAGTTAAAAATATGGTTCTTCAAAAGGGAACCCTCTTGCACTGTTGGTGGGAATGTAAATTGATACAGCCACTATGGAGAACAGTATGGAGGTTCCTTAAAAAGCTAAAAATAGAACTACCATACGACCCAGCAATCCCACTACTGAGCATATACCCTGAGCAAACCATAATTCAAAAAAAGTCATGTACCAAAATGTTCATTGCAGCTCTATTTACAATAGCCAGGACATGGAAGCAACCTAAGTATCCATCAACAGATGAATGGATAAAGAAGATGTGGCACATATATACAATGGAATATTACTCAGCCATAAAAAGAAACAAAACTGAGTTATTTGTAGTGAGGTGGATGGACCTAGAGTCTGTCATACAGAGTGAAGTCAGAAAGAGAAAAACAAATACCGTATGCTAACACATATATATGGAATCTAAGAAAAAAAAATGGTCATGAAGAACCTAGGGGCAAGACGGGAATAAAGACACAGACCTACTAGAGAAGGGACTTGAGGACACGGGGAGGGGGAACGGTAAGCTGTGACAAAGTGAGAGAGTGGCATGGACATATATACACTACCAAATGTAAAATAGATAGCTAGTGGGAAGCAGCCGCATAGCACAGGGAGATCAGCTCCGTGCTTTGTGACCACCTAGTAGGGTGGGATAGGGAGGGTGGGAGGGAGGGAGACGCAAGAGGGAAGAGATATGGGAACATATGTATACGTATAACTGATTCACTTTGTTATAAAGCAGAAACTAACACCCCATTGTAAAGCAATTATACTCCAATAAAGATGTTAAAAAAAATGGTTCTTCATCTATTTTCCAGGTCTCCTTTTTCTTTGGATAATAAAGACTGACATAAAAATATATATATTATATATTTACCATATCTCTCCTGAAAATCATATATGTATACCCCCAATGAAATAACTTGGTATCAAACACCTTAGCAAAAATATTTGCCTGAATCACTGGATTGTAGAAATTCTCCATGAACTACAAATGCTATTATCTATCTTACTAAAAATACTGCCTTCTCAAAGTTAATTTCCCATCTTCTTCCACTGCTCTTGATACTTAGTATAACTAAGAAGAATATTTCCTGGTCTTAAGGACATAAGGAGTTCAAAGTTTCCCATAAAAACCAATTACAAGAGAAAGAGTTTATTTCTACTTGAGATGAATTTTTAAAAAACTGATACCTGTTTCATTAAGCCCATCCTGAAGAAATTTATGTCTGAAGTATGGGTTATTAATTTGTCACACTGAAAAGCCACAAGGGTTATCACTTCCATTTTAGAATATCATTGATTTGGGCTACCTGTACCCTTATGCTCCCTGTGAAAATATTTTGTTTAAGGTTACATTTTCTCAAAAAGTTCCTATACAAGATACATCAGAAATATACTTTTTATTATTGTAGTTTGTTACATTATTAGTGTTATTATTATTAATGTTATTATTATTACTATTATTTTGCCCCTGGGCTAGCCCCAAAGCTGAAAGTTCCAAGGTTTTGCACTCTGGAGAAAATTATCAGTAAGGGAGTCTGATTACTTCCCCATATAGTTCTGTGCAACCTGACTCTTTAAGTGGTTGTTGTTGATTCTATGGTTGGAAGGAGAAAGTCTGCAGGCCAGGCTGATTAGAACCAGAGTGGTGAATGCTAGACATGTAGTATGGATAAAGCTAGATATCAACCCAGGATTTTTACACTGAGTAAATCTGAACTCTCTGACTTACCTGGAAATTTTCAGACGCACCTAGCCTAGCAACGATTAAGTCTTAATCCATTTCTTTCACATTTTTTTTAGGACTGAGAAATGAACAGGAAACTCAGTTGTGTTGAGGAATATTGAAATATCCTAGACCTTTACGGACATTCTAATGAATTTGGCATAACTAAGGCAAAACAAACCTTTATTTTAAAAATATTTCTATTTTTCAACAAATAAGATTTGGTGCATTTCAACTAATTAATTTTTTAAATTCTTATTAAAAAGGTAAACTATACATAGTTCAAATATCTGAGCTACCATTCAAGACTCCTCTGTGCTATGGAGTGAACTTCCTGGTTTATGGATATTGGGAGTGTGGGAATGTGATAACCTAAGTAAGGATGCACTTTCCCTTTGCTCTGAAATTCCATTTTCCCTTTATCTCTGAGGCGTATTGACTTAAAGAGTTAACTTACTGTGTATTTTTAAAAGAAAATATTAAAAGTTAACTGTCTCAAATACAAAAAAAAAACGTGTGCATGTATCATTACATTTTCTAATACTCTCCTAGGTAGTCAATTGAGAACTTGGCAAGTAATATATCTCTCCTGAAAATCATTTGGCTCAGCTTTTGGACAGAATCTCCTGAGAGCTTTGTTAGAGGGAAAGGTAAATCTCATTTTAGGCTGAGATTGAAATAAAGGATATTTTTCTCTGGAAAAAAAATACATATTTCAGTGGCTCTTTGTTTGCCTGACGTTTGCCCAGCTAGGGTCCCACCTAATGGGCAAGCAACAAAACCAGCTGAAGGAAATTCTAACAACACAAAAGCTTTGAGTAGGAAGATGGCCAGAGAGGATCAGATAATTAACCCCAAGAAGTTGGGTTCAGTGCCTTTATTGGGGGGATTAGAGAGATAAAATTAAGGTCATTTATCTTGTATAGAAGAAGACAGAAGGGTCAAGCACTTAGAAACATGGAGAGGGAAGAGAAGGATAAAGGAGACGGTGCTACTCTTCATTTCCTGCTATGTGAGAAAGGTCAAAATGATGGCACGTCTGAACTTTGAAGAGATGATCTTTCTTTATTGAGATTAAGTTCCCAAAGTCGCATCTAAAGAACTTCCTAAAAGTAGCAACGGGCGTTTCAGGATGAACTTCTAAAGCACAAGGGTCCTTGACTCCATGCTGAAAGTTTCCCAGCTGAGCTAAGCAGTAAACTACTCTGGATAATCAATCCATTTGACCCAAACTGTATCAAGCAATATGGTCTATTATAGACAACTCATAAGGCTTTAACCTCTCAAAATGTCAAAAGGCATCCATTACACATAAAAAATTACATTTTCTCAGCCAAATATACCAACAGTACCTATTCAACAATAACTAAAAACTTAAATTCAGAGAGTAAAATTATCTTTTTCTATATCATGTACTTGTTTTACCTACAATGTCAGAGGAATTATTTTGGGGGTACAACTTTAGAGAGTCCAAGTATTTTTTACAATAAATATCTCCACAATCCCATGGAGGGTACCATGAACATGGAATGCGAATCAAAATGATATATGAAGGATAATATTGTATTTGATTTAAAGACCAGTTCTCATTTTATTCTGACCATTATTAAAGCCTTTTTTAAAAGTATTAATACAATCTGGCCATGGAGAAATCTAATAATTTTCTTTCTGAGCTCTCATTAGGTGTTGTATATATGTACCTAATACATAATCTCAACATATTCTGTTTCATGATATTCAGGTTTGTAGTTTCTAACTTGAATTAAAAGATCAATGGGGACTATATGGTTCTAAGTGACAAATTTAAATGTTCTTGCCATTTACAAAGACACAGATAAGTTTATACACACACACACACACACACACACACACACACACACACACACACATACATACGTATATATGGGGGGAGTACACATTTTATAAATACTAACACATTCTGATGACTACTTTTTAATTGTCTTTTCCATATCATAGCACTATAGAGTCAGATCCTAAGAATTAGCTACTATATTTGTAAGAAAAATTGCAAGCAATTTGGAAATCCATAGAATTGAAAAAAGTACTTTCCCTCACCGAATTTGAATGGAAAACAAGCTTAGGAATTTTACACATCTTTGAATTCCAGTGACATTGACAGTTACAAATCAGGTTTCTTCCCTGCCTTGTTTGGGGTGTATGCAAACTGAGTTAATATAGTTCATCATTTTTCACTCAGGGAAATTTTATGACTTCATTTTTAGAAATGAACTCAAATGCAATTTTCCCTTGATTGAGTGACTAAGGCAGTGACTTTACCATGGTATATTGTGGAGGAGAAAAAGTAATCGATGAGTCACAGAAAGTTCTGATGAAAGCACAGATTTTATTCCACTTAGTGATTCATTTGTGACTTTTCTTTCTCTTTGCTTACTTGAAGTGTTTCATTCCCCCTCACTCAAAGCAAGGAGAGAAGGGGCTTAAAAACTGTGTCTTCTCTCTTCACTGTAAAAAAGGCAAAGAGTTAAGGATCCTAGAAGAGAGGGTTTTCCTAAATGGGTTACATCACAGAGTTCTTGGGTACCCCCTACTTTAAATAATGAAGCTAATGTAATTATCAAGTCTAAAGTCCGAGCTTTTTTTTTTTGAAGATGTGTAAGAGATAGATTATGGTAAAATCAGGGACAGCATTGGTGCTCTGCTTCTACTGATGTTCTTGAGGTAATTACTGAACTTGTTTCTGTGTACAGACCAACCCTCCATCTTTTCTTCATGGCATTATGACAGCGTCCCTGCCTCACTGGCAACTCAGGTTGGCTGATGTCTAGGTTAAGCTGTGGTGTGTGTGTGTGTGTGTGTGTGTCTGTGTGTGTGTGTGTGGTGATAAACAATTCATAATAATTTTATTCAGATCAATGAACAATTTTCTGCTATTTTGACACACTCTTACCATATTTTGAAAAACATGTTGTCTATCCCAAAGTAAATAGTCTAATTCTTTTTCCAATAAGATCAGACCTATTAACAAATGATACATTAAATGTAGTTTTCTTATTCTGAGAAATAAGAGTTTAAGTAACCAGGATAGGCATATAATTTTTGGTTTTATGTCACATAGTATGACTATAAGGTAAAAATGTTATATTTAAGAATGTCAGGGAGGACACGGGCTTGGCATGCACCATAAGATTCTTCTGAGAATTGTGAAGCTGTCTTTTGCATTATAAATAGGAAAAAGATAAAAATGCCCCTGCTTAGTCCTCAGGTCATGCTAACAATTGCAAAACAATATGCCTGAAAACTCATAATTCTTTCATTCATTCATGTAACAAATGTACTGAATACCTTCTCTGTTTTATATGAATAATACATTTTGTTATACTAAAAATCAGATAGGCAAAGTTACTGATATTCTTTGAGGTTTTATAAGTTCTTAAGAAACAAATACCAAAGAAAAAATGTAATTTAAAAGAGTAAGCTTCATTTATATTTATTATATGATAGTATTTCCTTATTATAAACATTACTACAACTTAGAAAATCTACCAAATAATAATGTTTTGAGTGGCATAGAAAATACCTTCTAGTAATAGATACAGAAAGATGTAAATCAACTAAACTCAACTGTATGCTAACTGGCCAACACATCTCTCATTTAACCAACAGTGAGGTATTCCACAAGTATCTGGAAATCAAATGGTGATGGTGTAGGCATAAATGCATCTCTAAATTAATTTTCCAATAATAGACAATCTCTAAGAAACAGAAACTTCGAAAAATAAACAAGCATAAGGGCAGAAGGATATTTTGTGTGTGATTTTAATAAGTATGATGTTTTTTGTGTTTAGATGCTGTGGAATTTCATCAACCACATAAAGCATAACAAAAGTAAACTTGGACTAAGGTTTCCTACACACAAGGCGTTTTGGTGTCACTACAAATAAGTCGCTCCCTTCTTAACTACTAGCCACAGTGTTATAAGGGCAAAACACCTACTTTGTTTTATTAAAAAGCCATTTTATTTTTCCCTGCAATCTCTACATTATCAATTTGAAGAGTATGTCATCTATTTATTCATATATATTTACTTGTTTTTGTGTAAATATAGTTATATATATTATATATACACATGTATGTATATTTATTTTTCTAAAGTTTTGTTAGCATAATACAAAATTTCCATCAATAGAGCGTGAATAAATTTTGGGGATACATTAAAATAAATAAGACTAAGTGAAATTATCATTCTTCCATGCTAGCATCTGTACCATATTCATAGATAATAGAGCTGAAATGGTTCTTAGAGATGTTTTAATAAAATGTCTCTAATTTATGGATAAAGAAACTGCAATTCAGCAACTTATCCACTATCACACAATTAGTTATATCTACATTCAAACATTTTTATTTAGTTTTTTAAACTTTATATGGCATATAAAATATTTAAACAGAAGTAGAAACAATTTCTGATACTAAAATCCAATGTTGTTTCCAAGATGATATATTACTAAAACACTGGACACTATTGTCAAAGCCATAGACTTCTGTCAATTTTCTTCTAAATTTGTCCATCTCTAAGTTTTATTCTCAAGAGTATTATAGATTTATAAGAATACATAAATGTGTAAACTGAATGTCCTCATGGCTTATTTGTTATATTTAAAGAGGAAGTTTTACTTCAAAATAAATGATAATATTTTAAGATATAAAGACAACAGCAGTCAATCACAGGTCATAGACATGAATATGTAAATTTTCTTTTTGTATCTCTTCTTGAATAACTCTTTCACCTTTCATGTTTTAATCCACAGAGCAAAATCCAGAGACAGCATGAAAATAGCACTGACAATGTGAATTGTTGAAGAGTTTCTGGCAAAAAAACAAAAAACATTTTACTAGGATTAGAATTATTTCAGATTTTCATCTCTCTTGTACCTTGTTCATAAGTCTGAGCATCTCTTTATGAAAAGTTTTTTGTGCTGACAAATTTAGTAATTCTGACTTCTTACACAGACTGTGCTTTAGACATGACGAATGCTGCTGCAGACATTAAGATTACTGATATGCATTTCATATATATACATTCGGTCATATATGTAAGCTCACTGAGAAACTGATACTATGAATAAGCATGGTAAGAAATGTGGACCATGGTTATAGATCATGGTAAAATTCTCTTCCTTTAGGTCCACTATAGATGTACACCTGGTACATTCAAAGTGTCTGTGGCAATAATTAACAACTACTGGTGCTTGTATCATACAGAAATTTGAAAGTATCATGTGGTTTTTAAATGACACTTGCTTGGTGACAAGTGGCCTAAAGAACTCATTTACTTTCAAATAGCTTAAATATCAAGGGCAAAGTTATTGGCAGATGACACAACAGATGATAATTCCAGTCCTCTCTTCTCCCTTACAGCCCAGAATTTTCACAGTGATTGGAGGTCTGAGGGTGCTGGAATAGTTCAATCAATAGTTATACTGTATCTCTAGCAGTTAGACATAAATTATTTCTTATAACAGAAATAGCTCTTTTGACAAGAACTGTAAGAAAATGAACATTTATTTAAATACATATTGGAAGTAACTTTTTTATTTTTGGTGGGGAGCCCGTGGATTTTGACACTGCTTAATATATTGGCTTAAGTGTAAAATATTGGCACTTAAGTGGTATTCTCACGTTAAGTCTGAAAACATAGTCTCTTTGCTTACACAAATACCTTTAAAAGAGGGTAATTAGTGACCAGTGGCTAAGAAGACCTCTGTGTTGAGAGGTTATGCCTAAGCCTCTTGAAGATTCTCCATGTAAACAAGGCAGACCACATCATTCATTATCCCTCCTTTGTTTACTTGGAAGAAGGTTCAAACTATTTAATGAGAGGATTACCCATACTTCAACTCTATTGAAAAAGATTAATTGATATTTTCCTGTTGGAGGTTTCACCACTTGCATTTGGCTTCCACTCTCCTATTGTTATTGATTCTGTGATCAACAGAGCAGAGTTGCTTAAAGGTTATCCAAATTTCACAGCTTAACGTTACTCAAACTAACTATATTTTATTCTTGTCTCATAGGCTTTGAGTTCCAAGGACTGCTAACTTGTTCAAAGAGACTATGTTTTAAACTTTACTTGTCTAAGTAGAAAATTTTATGACTAAAATCTGGACATTTTGGACAATTTTACTATGTTATAGATGAAGTAGAGCACCTACTCAAAGTGGAATATTAAAACATAGAGCCAAATTCCACATCAACCTAAAAATAATGAATTTTCCACTCTAATATATGTAGGAAAATTTGAAACATAATTTCACTATCTTACCATCTTCTTGGGAACACAATATAAGAAACAAGATCCCCACCATTTTGAGATACAATTCTGTGATAGAAATCTTTACTAATTTTTCCCCAAAAAATGTGTGTATTATGGACATATGGCTGCATATTTGTATAACACCATTTGCATTTTTCAAACTTGCATTTTTTTAAATCACTAGCTTGGCTTTTGCTGTCAGAATGGCAAACTGCTAGTATATTCATCTAAAATTCCTAGTTTAACTCTTTGTCACTTTAGCATTTTATGTAATGCTAATATGTTCACCTTTTCTTAAAAAAGTAACCTAATATGCTGTAGGCAGTAAAATAAGAAAGACTTCAAACCATAAAGTTTAATAATAGGAGGAGTCACATCATAGTGTGAAAAAAAGGGATAGTGTCAAAATTTGATCTTAGGAAAAAAAATGCTTTTGAAAATTACTGGGGGAAAAAAAAATCATGTTAAAATGATTTTACTTCGGGTGAATTCCCTGGAAGGATTTGCAGTTTTTAGGGTTTTCTAGGGTTATTTTGTAGAAGCAGTTTTAGTTCCTGAACATTTAAACATAACACACTGCAATATAGAACACTAAAAAAAATGATGATGAGAAAATAAAGGTAACAACAATCCCAACATTAGTAATTTATGGAAATTATACTTCCAAGGGAAATGAGTTTTCATTTGCTGTATGCTTGCTAACATACATCCTTACATTTCTTTATTTAATCTTTAAATCTCTTTATGATGCAATGTTGAAAATGAGGCATATCTTGCCCGTGGCCTTGCCACAGCATTTTAAGACACACTTACTTCAATGTCCCCCAGTCCTCAAGAAACAATCTTATTTAAGGGAATCAAGTATCCGCTTAAGGTTGAATAATTTACCTCTCTTACGTAATTTATACATATCAAAATTATGTTATCTAAAGAACAAATTTTGACTTGTAATTACATTTCATATAAATTAATTTTCAAATCGACATGACCGATAATCTTCTATTCATAGATAACCAACTAAAGGTCCATGTTACATCTTCTGTATATGTTAAAATATGCACTATTTTAAATTTTGCAATATTGTGCATATATTTGGACATATTGCAGACATATTTGGACATATTGTGGACATATTTGGAATATTTCAGTTTTTCTTTTAATTGACATATTATATGGCTACCTATATTCCCAAGCCACTTCAATCTGCTTCTTTCAAATTATGTTTTTGCAATGTGTTTATCTAATTATTACTTATTTATTAGTTTCAGCAGAAGTATTTAATTAATTAGCATCTGATGCAAAGATAAAGGTAAATACCAGCACGTAAATTATGCTATTGAATAGGTACAAATTTTATTGGTCCTAACGCTGGCAAATGCAGTTAACCTTATTGATTTAGTTGAGTACATTAAAATAACATAATAAAAACTATTTTACCACAAAGCATTATAATATGACCACTGTGTCAGCTATTTTTCCTTCAAAACTTAAATGCATAGCCTAACATCGAACATATTGATTCTTTTAAACAGTCATCCTATAATAAATATGACATTATCACTGCAAGTTCTGGCAGTCGTGTTAGTTGATTAGAGAGTAGGGATGTAATCAGAGGAAGTACTTTGAAAGATAATCTTTCTTTATTCTCTTCCTTTGAAACAGACAGAGAGGGTAACTATGGAATAGCAATTATTGCTGAACTGGCTGTTACATCATCTGTGCTTAATGATGAAATACTGATACTTAAAAGTGATCATCTATCTCCTTAAATATTGAGGATATCAGTACACATATACATTCAATTGCTATAACAGAGATTGTTCTTAGAGCTATGTTAAGAAATTTTAAAAAGTATATAAGCCAATGTCTTTAAGGATTATTTATTAAATCACTGAACACATATATTTTCATTATTCAATATGTGGCAGACAAAATACCGGGAAGCAGGTAAACAAAGATGAATTAGAGCTGATTCCAGCTCACAGTCTAAAGCTAAAGTATTTAGTTTAAGATCATTAGCACAAATTGTTATCTACTCTCATGGATTCTGAAAAAAAATTACTGGTAGAACTAATATAAGTTTCCAGTAGTTTCACCACCCATGAGGTCTTCACCCTAGTTTAAACATTGTTGCAAAGCAATACAAAACTGCAATCCACTGTTGCAAAATGATAAAATATGATCATATTCTAATAATATATTTTAAAACCAAATGTACTTAATCCAGCTATTAAAAGGCATAACTTAAACAGAAGGAACACAAGACTTAAACAAAGCAGAAGACAGCTGTCCAGAAATTATCAATTGCTAACGCACACAGATTGTGATTAAATTTTAATGCGGCTTTTAAGCAAAGATTTTGCTTATCATAGAGAAAGAATCCCAGAGAAAATATTGTTATTGATTTCATCATTTTAGATGTAACTGATCCCTTAAGTAATTTTTCTTGCTTTCAATATCACTTCTAAAAGTGACTGCTTATACTGGGCAAATCATTAGATGGTATGTTCATTTAACATTCTAAGCCAAATGCATAAATTGTTCTCCAGTGCACTCAGAGTCACATCTGCTGAAAACAAAACACAGCATTCAATCCATTGAATAAAAACAAAACATAACTGTAGGATAGCTGGATAGTCAAATCGTGTAAATTAAATGGTATTGAAAATGATATTTTTTATTGATTTTTTTCAGGGAACCCAGTCTTTGGAATTAAAATACACTGATTATCTTTTTTGTAACCCAAATTAACAGTAAGGTAAATGGATCTGCTGGAGCATCACACTAGTTTTAGAGTTTATTTCAGGGAACAGGGTATAAAACTAAGTACCTGCCCCCGTTTTTTAACAGGTAGAATGTCATGTTGGCTCTCTGGATAAAGGTACATATAACATCATTTTATCAATAAAATTATTAAAAATGAGAAGTCATTATAGTCATTTGTTATATTCTAGTGGACCATAATTATTTAACCATGTGTGAGACTGTTAAGGTTAAAAAAAACAACTTTAGTTTGGCTCACTGGATAGGAGTCAACACTTGGTATCTAAAAATTAGTTATAAGTTTAAGAAATAGATGTACATTGAGTTATATAATTATATGCCTTTATTTATTAATTCAGTAAATATATAGTGAATGCTGACTAAGTGCCAGACACTAAGCTGGGTACCAGTGTGTATGAATGCATATTTGTATGTTCTCATAATAAATGAGCAATTATAGACTTGTATATAAGGCATAAATATTGATTCAATTTTTTTCTGTAATGCACATTGTCAAGCACTTTATTAAGCAGTCAATGTGAAGTTTACCAAAAGATCTATATAATGCAATATCTCCTTAAAAGACTAACTTTTCCTATTTTTAGAAATACAGGACATACTTTTTAAACCAAATGAGTTTTAATATGGCAAAAATATATGGCCTAAATTTTAATAACAATCCTGATCTGGTTTTTGAAATTCACATTTTATTACCCTATTTACACTTTCTGCTATTGCATAGGTATTCAATTGGTTGAATTAATATTGGTTCAATTGGTCGTTGGCAACACAGGAGAGCCAAACAGCTAAAACTATTCCTATGTGTCCCAAACAACTTCAGATGTAGATAGATGCATATATAGAGAGAGACTGATATATATATATATGATAATTGATTGGATTTTTCACTTTTTAACCAACTGGCCAACTGGGCCAACTGTTAGTAAAAGAAAGAACACTTTTTGCAAATTCTTATTCGTGTCCTCAATTAACAGATGTTCAAGAATTACACAATCTTGTATGGACATTTATAGAGTTAAAAGAATTCATATTCTAAACAAATAGTATTTGTGTTAATTTAACCCTATATTTAATATTTTCTGAGTATCTCAACATGAGTAAGATGGTTTCATTTATTGACTATTAATTCAATTCTCACTTCCAAACAAATCATTTTGCTTACTGATTAACCTACACTAATCAAATCACATAATACCCTTGAACAGTCCAACACATACCACAATCCAAAAGCCATCTCTGGTTATGTTGTGGTGTATTTTTTTTGTTGTTGTTGGGGAGGGGGGCAAGGAAAGGGAACGACAGAAAAAAAATTTTAGTAATATATTCAATTTTGGATTAAAAAGGCAATCTAGTTTAAATTTTATCAAAAACAAAATTCTTGGTTTAATATCGTTCTGTCACTGACATAAATAACATAATTGTTATTAAGGATATTAGGCATTTTGGATTTTCCAGTAATTATAGCATGTGCCTTCATTTGGTCTTTTACAGAAAGAAAGAAATGGTTTTGCTTGAACTTTGGAAATTCGAAAGTCAAACTTTTCAGGTCATAAATATTTACTTAGTTCAATTAGGGACAATATCACTTAGACTAACATTCTTCTAAACATCTTAAACTTCAAAAATATCATTATAATCATTTGGAAAATCTAAATTCTATTTGCTAAAATCCTACTGTGGGTTAAATAATGTTGAAAAATACCTGTTTACCTAAATTATAGAAAGCTCTTAATCAAATACAGGGCCAATGAAGTCTCTGTTACTTAGATCTGCAAGGGGCCCCAGCATAACAAAGTGTCTCCTTCAATGTCTCTGTACTCTTCTATGACGGAGTAGAGTACCCATAATTCTTAGGATGTGATAACAACTACAAGGCAGTAGTAAACCAATTTGTTCTCCATTGCTTGGAAACATTCCATTACTTAACATTCATGTTTTCATAACTACTTGCCTAACCTACTGTTGAAGTAAGAAGACCAAGATTCCAGTTTCCACAACATTTCTATAACCAGAATCAATTCAGACCCCCAAAATGAAAACAACCTAGGGAGATTTCAATTTTTCTGACCAAGTGTTGAAAGCTAAGGAGACAAATTTATGTTCAAAAAAGATCAAAGAGTTTAAAAGTGTAAGTTATTTGGAACTATCAGTCATCTCATCTCCTTCATGGCTTACCAGACCTTCCAATATCATTTCTTAAAAAATTTTCTATTTCTACATTAGTTGGTAAACTCAGGATCCAAATTTCCCTTTTACCAAATGCAAAAACAATTCATTCACTTCTGCTTTACTCAAGTGAATCAGTCATTTCTACCATTATTTTAATTAAAGTTAAGTCATTTTTGCCACAGTTGTAATTTAAAATGAACACACACATTCTCAATGGTAGTGATGAGACACAAAGAGAGAGAAGTAGAATTAGATAATTATAAATCCTTGTTGTCTGTAGTCCTTGAATTTAATGGTTTATTGGAAAGATGACGCTTCAAGTTCCCTGTCTGTGAGTGTGCTACTGGTGGAAGTAAAAATGACGTGCTGCTTTCTGTCTTTCTAACTATCCAGGATGAATCAGGTCACGTGATCACGTGGTCCTCTTGAGTTCAAAGATGAAAGTGTGGGAGATGAAATGAAGGGAACTGCTTGGGGTAGCATCATTAAATTTTTTCCTACCCCTCTTGGTCATTGTATCTTCCTCTTGAGCTGTTTTTCATTACACGTACTAAGTTGTCATTTTGGCAAGGCTTTACTAACAATAGCAACAACAATATCTAACACTTCTGAATAACATTTATGTGTTATATGCTGTACTGTTACTAATTCATTTTATGCTCAAAGCTTAAAAGTTGTCCTATTTTGATTTCATTCCCATTGCTGGGAAGTAAACCATGTGCCTGCATTTAACATGTGACATTTCCAGTGTCAACATTACATGGTTAATTCTCAAGGGCTGAAATTTATGAGAAGCAGCAGAGTAGACTTTTGAGCGTGAACTAGGGAATTAGACATATTTGTCTAAGAATCTCTATACCATTGCTTGTTCCACAACCAATAGCAACTCATTTAGTTTTCCTATGTCTCAACTACCTCATGTGAGAAAGGGCAGAAAAATATCTTGCAATTTTGTTGAGAGAATTTAATGAGATAATATACTTGAAGTGCTTAGCATTGTATCTATAATGGGGTAAGTACTGAATATTAGTAATATAAATAAAGCATGATGGCATGAAATAGCAGAACTACATGACATTCCATAATGTTTTATCCTAACCCTTTTCACACGTATAAATCTTTCATTCATGGGGGATTACCTGCCAGCAGAAACGAAACTGATAGGTAGAAAGGAAGTCAGACCCTTCAGAGTGTCCCAGAGCAAAACTAGAATACAATCAGATATTAGGAAATTAACATATAGACATGTTGCAGTTTTCAAGCTGTCACTTCAGAATTTATCATTTCCCCAAAGACATTAGTGCAATTATTCACCAAGAGTTTTAATATATTTTCCCTTGTTTTTCTCCTTTTTTTTAAAAAAAATTTTCTTTTCTTGTTGGTATGTGGCATTATCTTCCTCCTCAATGTGAAGACTTCCATTTGGAAAGCAAATAAATATCTTTTTCACCAATACTATTATTACTTTTAGATTTACAGAAGTTCTCTTTTTCCTCTCCCCTAAGATCCACGTTTGCAGATTTTCTACAAACTATTTTAAGAGTTACCAATATTATTTTTGCATGACTTTCAGAAATAATTTGAGTGGGCATAATAGTATTTTATTGTTGTTGTTGTTACTAGGAGCTTAATTTTTTCTTTTTCCCTTGTTATAAAGATTATTGAAAAACAGCGGGTCTAAGCTTTAAATAGGATTGAATACATCTTTTAAAGCTAATACTTTATATTGTGCTAAATGACAAAGTGCTTTTTAAAATTGGATGTGTTATGTTGTAAATAATGTTAAAATACAAAGAATCAAGAGTTTTAGGAATCCCAGGGTCTTGCTACATTAATCTCAGGTCAGATACTGTTTTATGAGAGAGCACAGTAATTTAATGGGCAATTATCGATTTAAATTAAATTATAACTTTGGAGACAGTAACTTGCAAATTTAAAACAGTCATATGATATTATGAATTACATCTTATGCACATTAAGAGATCTTAAAGTAAGGAAACCAAAGATAGAAAATATTGGTTCACATTTCAAACCACAATAAGTGTGAATATAGCCTCAATTTAATAAAAATGTATAATGCAACTTTCCTTGGGTTAAATGTCTTACAATTGCTCTTGGAATGGGCACTTGTTTTCCCATTATTGGCCACTTTAATTGACTTACACTCTAGTTTTCTCATTTAAAGATCACTTTATAGTATTGGGTGCTCTTCATCTGAGTGATATGTTCTACTCCTGACTGGTCCAACAACACAACAGTTTACATATTTCTGAACTTGATCTGAAAACTGATTTAAAAATCCATATGGACAATCCAATTTCTCTGAAAATATATACACACAAGTCTGCTCAGAGGTGGCTAAAATAAAATAAATTTCATTTTAGGAGACAGGAAGGAAGCTGAGACAAGAAAGTGAGGATTCTGAAGTAAATGGGTACTTGCTCTGACCAAGATTGAAACCCATCTCTCCCCAGAGAATATCAGAAGAGGGCATGGAAGACAAGCATTGGGAAAGTAGAATGTTTGTTCTTTTCTTTCTGGTGGACTGCATTAAATATTCAGCAAAAGGAGGGATCAGTTTACATTACTTTTCTTGTTTCTCATGTATCGACTGACAGGTGCTGTAAACATACATAGACCAACATGGTCCTAAGCTCGCAGTGCTCCAGTGACCAAGGGAAGACAGTTTTCAATCTCCCAAAGTGATCACAGTGAGGACTTAGTAGACACACTATGCTCAGCTTGGAGCATACATTCTATTTCCCACAAAACTACAGGAGTTTTGCCTTTCGAATTTGATTCCCAAGAAAACCCATTCAGAGAGATGGTTTTGTTCCATCGACAAGTTGCTAAGGTAGAACAATCTTGTTTTGGTTCTGAGGACTTGACTGAAACCGTCACTAGTACTTTCGAAATAATAGCAGAAAGAACCTAAGAGGCACCCTTGTCTTCCGAACGTCTTGCTTTGCTGGTGGTAAGCCACCAATTCACATCTCCTTGATTTCACCGAGGGTAGAATCTCAGCAATTGGGGATAAAGAAATGACCTTGGCTTTGAGATCAGAACCAGTATTTAAAACATTCACTCATTCATGTTTTAGAGATGTCATGGTACATAAATTATGACTTTATACTGAAAACGAAGAGGCTCCTTTTTCTACACTATAGGCAACAATTTGGCTGAGATTGTCTCGTTCTGTGATACTATCACACACTACCTTTTTTCTCACTTGAATTGTACTTTTGGCTGTCATTTGCGCTTTTGAATAAAGGTTTACATTAGTGGAAGATATCATAATAGCATATCTCCTTTTCCTGAGTTGATATACAAATCAGAAAGAAAGGATAAGGCCAAGACTCCCTTTGTCCTTGGAAAAGTATGCCATCTGCATTTAGCTTATGATATTCGGCTGGGAACAAAATTCTAGCATAAGGAAGTCGTTAATACAACCCTCAAGTTATACTGTAAATTCAAAGTACTTTAAATGCCTTATAATCGTCAAAGCCAGTAAAATCGACCCTGTATATTTTTACTTCATCTCTGTTGGATCATATGATATTTAATAATTGGTTCTGGCACCTCGTTGCAAATTATTATAACTTTGAGATTCAACAGTCCTATTGAACATATGGGCAGCACAGCCTCAGAACATATATATGATACAGCCTCTCAAGAGGACCTTCTGTCTTGTTTTCCTTAGCTTGGAAGGGTCAGGTAAATTTTGTTGTGTCGTCATGTGCTAAGATTCCTCAATCTCTGTTTTGCAGGGTAAATGCTTAATGGAACTGATTTTTTTTTTTCCGCCTTAACTGTGAACACTTCCTTTGCAAAGCCAAAAGAGAAATTCATGCATCTGTGATGCAGTTTACTGGGCTCATACTAAAGCAGTTATAAAGCTATTCCCGTATCAGTGCACAAGTATTCATCAACCCAGAATAGGTTCTGTTACTTAGTGCCATATTGTATCCTGGTTTAGCTGCAAACTACAAGAGTTTCTGGAGTCAGGAGACCTTCCCATGCTATTAAAGCATATGATAATTCTTTACTAATCCTGGAGAAGATGGAAAATTGATGATAATGTATAGTTGACCCCAAGAAACCTTACATATAGTTAGACATGCTCCCTTCAGCATTTCCTTTTTCTAGCTCCACTCACAATAACACCCTGAGACAATATTAGGAAAAGCATTTCCACGTCAACAGCCCATTAAGGTTAGTTTCAATGTTCCTGCTGCTTTGCCTCTATATCTAGCCTGTGTGCCTTGATTTTCTCTTGTATTATTTCACATTAATTGCCATATTGTTTATTGCCATATTCAAACGCACTATAATATGAGCACAGTGGCAATAATTACACAGTAAGCTGCCCTTAAAAAGAGATGTCAAGATGGATACTGATGGGTGGGGTAGGCAGAAGGTTATGATTTTTACCTTATGTTGACACTGTGGAACAGAGCTGGTCAATTTCTCTTGATTTCACTATAATGCCTAATACTGAAATGTCTCTGTCATATAATTATTCATTACTAAGACTACTAAGCTAAAAAAGTTCATGGAGGTGGGGGACAATGGTTAAAGGAATTATTCAGGTGCTGATTTTCCTCTTGCTACTGTAATATTACATTTTAAAAATTGACATATTGGTGGATACGAAATACCATATGCGATGTCTGTAATCCTAACTCATTTTTAAAACTAAATAACCTGTTCTCTTTAAGAATTTTTTTGGATGAAAATACTTTTTCTTCCTATGCTTGTGTGCATGGATATTTGCTCTAAATATGCATAAAAGACATTTTGAGGCTCTGGAACGTGATTCCCCCACTCCACTTTGTTATAGTTATAAAAATTCACTTCTCATCGAGCCATCCTACCCTCATTCACCACACTGATAATGAGACTCCTTTTCACAATTAGATTCTCACTTGGTCAAGACAATACCCAAAATTGTCCTAACCCTGGTGAGCAGCAAGTCAGTCATGTTTGATCCTAGCTGACAACCTGGAAGCTGAGATCCTTTGCAAATCGGCAGAGTTGAAAGTAAGTATCTTTTACTCAACTGCCAGTTTGCTTCAGATCATGGTCTGCTTGCTTGGCATCACGGAAGCCAGTAGGTGGAGTGCTTGCTAACAGTAATTGAATATATGGAACTTGAACTTAAAATAAGTGGAAGCCACTTTCCTTGTTATAAACTGCTAAAACCATATTTACACTGAACTCTTTCTATGGATATAATTAGTTGCAAAAAATGTTACAAGGGCAGGATTGAGATGAATGCAGGACTATAGTTACAGGGTAGAACACAGAGAGGCAAATTGTGCCCTGGAAGATCAACACATCATATGGTATAAACCCATGTAAAGGGACACTTTAGCAAACATTCAACTGAATTTAATTGATAAATAGACCTTGGTCCCTCTTTGAAAAATTTGGTGTTTATGCTCTGCAAAGGATAAACCAGCTTTGATCAACTGTACATGGAAAGCTTGCGTGATGGAGGATTAATTACGTACATGTGTTAATAATAGTCATAGTAAATTCAGCATCTTTGGAAAGAAAAGTTGCGAGAGAGATGCCTCCAAAATAAAGTGTAACTTTCCCATAAGAGTGTCTTGTTTTCCTTCAGAAGAAGGTTTTCAAATGTATTTAAAAGCTGCAGCTTGAGACTTGCTAACTACATCACTCTAAATCTATCTATATCACACCTAAAGATGTTAAAGCAACATTTAGAACTCTAAGGAGAAAACAAGCAACAGAATTTAGAAAGCAGGAACCACATGGAAATAAGAAAAATCTTCAGTCGTTTTTTAAGAATGTGAGTTATATGATGTGAAGTAGATGAAAATGCAAGAGTTTAAAAAAGAATCTCTTGTTCCATATCGGGAAAACTTACAGATCTGATTCCATGGCACACAAGTACTGAAGATCTCTATGGCTTAGAAATACCATTTCGCTTAAAAGGGCTTCAGAGCAAATAATTGCACAGGATGCAATGACAAACACTATGAAAATAGCGATCAATTCCCCCTTTATTTTAACTTTTTTTTAAAAAAATGGTAAACGCTCTTAAATATAATTTGTCAGGACACTGCTGATTTTTTTAAAAATTGTGGCATCATATTCTCAGCTCATACTAAAATTTGGACAGATTTGTGTTTCAGATATATGATTTTTTTTTTTTTTTTACTTTGGGTTGGAAGTGAGGAATGAGGACTGTTAACTGAATTAATCAGCCAAAGCTTTATGTGGTAAATAACTCTTTGAAACATGCAATAGCTTTGCTCAAACCAAGTAACTGCTTGCCTCTCACTGCCTTTTAAGCAACATCATTAGCAAAATTGAACCTCCTCAGGCCAAAAAAAAGGGGTGGTAGAGTTGGAAAGGATAGTTATTGTTAATTTAAAATAATAAAATATTATATTTTCCATTTCTCATCTGAAGGAAAAAAGGATGTTCGTTTACATGAAGAATCTTAAATCAAATGATGAGATCTGACCAGTAGATAAAAGTGGCAAACTACGGCCAGAACATAATCTAGATCCCTTAGCCAAGAAAGAGAACTTTTTGGAATTTATTTATTTTGCTTATTTTGATCTGGAGAAGTAGTATGAATATTGGCATACACTAATTGAAAGGTGCGTTGCATGATCATGGGCTAGCCTATGAAAGAATTGTAAAGGAGTTCTGTTACAGAATGAATAACTTTGTCTAAATCTTTCTCCATGTTCATTTATTTCTTCAGGTTCTACAAGTATAATTGCATACTTAGCATATTTTTATGCCTCTTGTTTGAAAAAAATTTGAGTTCACTTGCTTTTTTGTCAGTTGTCATTCATTTTACCTTGTTTTGCTTGCTTCAGTATGTTACTTCCCCTGAGATGTAGAACCATGTCATTCTCAGCCAACATTCATCCCTGGATAGTGAGTAGGCAATAGACTTTACTGAGAAATAGAAAAGTGTTAGCCACTGATCTCACCAACATTATATTCTCTCTTAATAGAAGCTGTTGGTAGATCCTGAACAGCTCCACACTTAGGGTGTTGACTTGTAGAATGAAATCCTCTGCACACAAGCACAGCAAAATATTTTGGTGAAAGGTAATTATCAGAAACAGTGACACTAATAAATTAGTTAACTACATTTCAGCGTGAAGTTTGAGTTAACCCTGCCCATTCTTGTTCCAGACCCATCTGAAATCAGCAATTCAGCTTAATGATGTCATAACACTTGCCAGGCTGTGGGCACTGAAGGGAAGACACAGGACTGCTCCCATCGCACGAGGTTCCCTTCCTCTCTCTCTACACACAAACAGCCCATCTGTCTCACTCACATGGAAACTGTTATCTTTGAAACATCATTCTATTATTATCATGGTTGTTCTTTAAAATTGGTCCTTAACTTTAGGTTGTGTTTTGGAAATCAGGTTTTCAAGTTCTCCCAGCTCTTATTGGCCCATTTAAAATATTGATAGTAATATGCCCTGGAAGCAGCTCATCTCACTAAAGAGCTCAAATAGTATATATTTCCATTCACTTACTAGAGGATAACCTTTTGTGAAATACAGTTAGCCTACTTTTTTAAAAAAAAAAAATCACAACAAAGAATCCAACCCCTCCCAACCTCTAATATTTTTCAAAGTGTGAATTGAAGAGGACTTAGAGACAGATGGGTCTGGATGATCAAGTTACCTGTTATAGCAGCACATCTGCCGGGGCAGTCAATCACTGTGATGGCTCTGACAGGTCGATGGAGCCTAAGCAAGAACGGCTAATGCAGACAGAGGAACGGCTGGGGAAGGGCAGACCTCCTGCCTGTCTCCTGGGTTTGGCTGGTCTGAAAGCTGTACTTGAATTTGCTCTAGTTAAAATTCTGTCTGTCTATCGAGCAATGATATTAGATGAAAGATTTGGGCTCCTAATCTTTTTTTAAGCCAACATATTGAAAACATATGACTGGGAATGATTCGATTAGAACTTTCAAGCTGTCAGTCAATATTTGGTCGTATTTGGGGGATGTGGTAGGGAGTGTGGGGTGAATAAGATTAGGAAAAGAGGAGGTGGGAGATAGTTTCAAAACTACATTTTCCCTTAAAAGTGTCAAAAGGATGAAATGCATTAAGCACTGGTTCTGAGATGTCTATTTCTGCGAGCTCAGTATAATAAAAATTAGCATTGAATAGAACAAAGGCAACTCTAAGAATGTCAAGAAGCAAAATTAACTACCTTTATGGAGCCATGTTACTTTAATTTCTCTGCATATTTGAACCTTTCTCCCCCCTTCAATCATAAAGTGAATCATATTTATTAATCCTAATAGATCCAAATATTTGGCAATATCATACGTTAGGAAATATGGAGCAAGTGATTCCAAGATTTCACAAACATTTGAAAAGATGTGTTTCAATTAAGTGCAGCATTAATTGCAACACTTATATGACCCATATGTACAAATGTAGATGTCGGAAGACAATAGAATCTCAAAATATCTAGATTCCATCTAATGACTAATTCATCAGTTATTAAAATTGTCTGACGGTAAGGCAGTACCAAAAAAAAAAAAAGAAGAAGAAAGAAATACTTAAATGGTAGGTAATGGCAAGAATTGTTAACACCTGTCATCATCTAGAAAGAAAGTTACAATTATGGTTAGTTAAATTTATGTATTTATGTATGCATGTATATATATTTACTTTGTATATTTGTATGTATATTTTATATTTATGATTAGAATACATATATTTATGTATTTATGGTTGAATACATATATTTCTTTGAGAAGTAAAAGAAAAATATTCCATAAGATAAGCATTATTATTACCACACTGTAGAACTACAGTGAGCAAACATTGCTGAAAAAAGGGCAAAATGTTAATACA